>NW_026294551.1:89827431-89919931 GCF_007827085.1 Peromyscus californicus insignis | reverse complement strand
GTTCCTTCCCAATCCTGAGGTGCCTTTGCAATGGGAAAGTTGTTGGTTGTTTAAAGCCGCCCACCACAGTGGGAGCCTCTACCCCAGATAAACCAGAGCCTCTGACCATCTCCCTTCTCTGCCCAGAGCTGCTTCTTCACTCCAACATGACTGTGTGGAGGGTAGTGTGAAGGGGAAACACCGGAGGTGGTGGGTTGATGTCTTCGGGTGTAAACTAGGACTCTTGCCTAAACCAGTGTTGGAGCGTTCCTAGCTGTCAAGAGGGAGAGCAGTACCTGCACTGTAGATCGTGGTATGGCTTCATACCAGGGAGCTTCGTCCTGGGAGTGGGGTCACTGGACTGGATAAAACATCCTCCATGTTGGGTGTCTAGGGAAGCCTAGACCCACGGTCTTAAGGGATATTGCTTTCGGACCCTTGGACTTTCCGTCTCTGCTGCACCCCTCCACCTACAATGAGCAAAGTCAGAGTAGATCACCAGAATGCCTTTGGGCTTGTTGATGGATCCCTCCTTCCTACAGGCAGCTGTGTGCAGGTCATGGCTCCATGTGCCAGGCTCTTCCAAAGCTGGCCCTTCTGTTGGTCTCTGCCCCTCTGCCTCTGGCTCCCTGCACACTCCCTGCCCAGGGCTCTCTGGACCCCTGCACACTCCCTGCCCAGGGCTCTCTGGACCCCTGCACACTCCCTGCCCAGGGCTCTCTGGACCCCTGCACACTCCCTGCCCAGGGCTCTCTGGCTCCCTGCACACTCCCTACCCAGGGCTCTCTGGCTCCCTGCTCACTCCCTGCCCAGGGCTCTCTGGACCCCTGCACACTCCCTGCCCAGGGCTCTCTGGCCTCCTGCACACTCACTGCCCAGGGCTCTCTGGCTCCCTGCACACTCCCTACCCAGGGCTCTCTGGCTCTCTGGCTCCCTGCACACTCCCTGCCCAGGGCTCTCTGGACCACTGCACACTCCCTGCCCAGGGCTCTCTGGCTCCCTGCACACTCCCTGCCCAGGGCTCTCTGGCTCTCTGCACACTCCCTGCCCAGGGCTCTCTGGCTCTCTGCACACTCCCTGCCCAGGGCTCTCTGGCTCTCTGCACACTCCCTGCCCAGGGCTCTCTGGCTCTCTGCACACTCCCTGCCCAGGGCTCTCTGGCTCTCTGCACACTCCCTGCCCAGGGCTCTCTGGCTCTCTGCACACTCCCTGCCCAGGGCTCTCTGGCTCCCTGCACACTCCCTGTCCAGGGCTGTCTGGCCTCCTGCACACTCCTTGTCCAGGGCTCTCTGGCTCCCTGCACACTCCCTGTCCAGGGCTCTATCTCATGGCTCCACAAAGCTGCCTTTCTACACCTCCTGCTCTTTACTCACACACTCTCCCCTGCCTCCTTTACCATCCCATGTTTGCTCCGTGGTGACCAGCTCGGATCTGCCCTGGGCCCTCCTGCCTAGAACTTGTGCCTGGTTCTATAAGTCCTCTTCTCACCTGGGGGCCCTTCCATGACAGGTGGAAGCCTTTCCCTCTTTACCCACACTTCTTATTTCTCTGACAATGTCCCTGAGCCTCCTTGGGGTCCTGCTGCCTGGCTGGATTTCTGGGGTGGTCCTGGGGGCCACAGACAACCTCCCCATATCCTACATTGGGTTAATCGGAGGAAGAGGCATTCAGAAAGCAGAGCAGCATTTGAAATATCATTACTTATGATTCATAGCAACAAACTCCATTTGGTTGAACTTATGCGATACACCAGTACTTTGCTGATCATTTTTCCACTTCCTATTCGCTGTGCCCAGGAAGTGGGTACATCCTCTTTATGCACCCATGAGACAGCAGGAGATCAGAACGGTGAATGAAGGTAGCCAGAGTCACAGCCCATGAGGAACAGAGATAGGCTTTGGGGGTCCAGAGAGCTTTGTGTCTGGGTGTGTTCATGTGTGTGCAAATATACACCAACACACTCTTGTCACTATTATCTTCCAAATTAGGAAAGCCAGCACATTTAGAAAATGGCCTAAATTAAACTAAACCGAAATGATTACTAAATTAGTTGAATTTTAACTGCATATCTTCATTAAGTTTATCTTCTTTGAGTACACCATTTGGCCAAGTCCTGAAATGCTCTGGACCAAAATGGGGGAGGGGGAAGC
This sequence comes from Peromyscus californicus insignis, assembly GCF_007827085.1. NCBI lineage: Eukaryota > Metazoa > Chordata > Mammalia > Rodentia > Cricetidae > Peromyscus > Peromyscus californicus. The sequence continues at coordinate 89,917,802 of NW_026294551.1, read as the reverse complement.
AGGCATTTCCTAGGGCAGCAATGCCATTTTCTTAAGGCTTGTCACCCCACCCACTTCCCGATCCCACAAGGTGGGAGGCTTTACTCTCTGATTTTCTGGTCTCTGCGCCGCTGCCTCTATAATGATGATTATATCAAATGAGACTTTTTCCTCCCAAATTTACAATGCTTAAGCTCCTGGAGCAGTCAGGAGAAGACAGGCCTTAACAAAGTGACTGTGTGCACAACCTGTCCTGTCACCACTGAGTTCCAGAATTGTAAGAAAACTGGTTGTCATGGCAACTGCCATACCGCCCTCCCTTCCTCCCTCGGATGCTGATGGCCGCTAGCTCTGTGATAGGAGGGAGTTCTCTACGGAGGGTTCATCTCTCACTTGGGTGGCCATCATTAATTCATTCTAATTCTCCATTTTACTGGCAGGCCAGGGTTCAAATGTTGGTTCTACAGCTCATTGGCTGTGGGGCTGAGGGTCAAATCATCATGCTTCTAGAAGCTTCACTTTCCTTCTGTGTAAAATGGGGATACCCACACCCACTAGAGCACAGGAGTAATGATCATGTGCACTGGCATCATTCTGCGCATACAGTAGTCCCTGACAGAGACTGGACAACTTCTCCTTAATCTCTTTTACTCTGAGGTAGTGAAAAATGGATGCTGGAAGTAGAGGTGGGGGATGGTTTGAAATCGTTTAAAATATTTTTATTATTAAAAATTAAGAAAATGTTTTTGGTAGCATTTGTGGCTATAAAACCCAAGTATTATACAGAAATTATGATTGAATTGTATATGAGGGAGAGAGGGAAAAAGTAAGAGAGGAGGGAGAGAAACAGAGAGAGATGGGGAGACAGGGTAGAATCAATATTCATTTAGGTGAAACTGACTTAAAATTGTTGGATAATTTTCCCCATTGTGTTTCCTTGAGGATTAGAAATAAACCTCTAATCTCTAAGCCAATAACAACACACCTCTAAATTGAGTAGGGGAAACCTAGTCTCAGTCTCTTGGCCTCAGTTTCCCCTCTGTGAAGTTAGTGCTTGCGTGTGCTAACCTTCAAGGATGTCCTGCTTCTGACCAGGGGCAGCTTTGTCCTCAGGAGGCCCTATAGAAATGCCTGGAGAGGTTTTGGCTGTCACAGCTAGATGTGTGTGCATTCTGAGCATGTAGTGGGGAGAGGCCACCGACACTGCTAAACACCCCATGATGACAGCACCACCCTCTACAATGGAGAGCCATCACCCACAAGGTGCCAGTGGGGCGGAAGCTGAGCACCCTTGCACTGTGGTTGGTGTCAAAACAGGATCCCACCGCCATCCTGCCACCAAGACTTGCCTGCAGCTTTTCTCTCTCATCCTGGTGCTTCATAAACATGCTTGAGGTCTTGAGTGGGGGTGGGGTTAGTGCACCCTCGTGCTAACTCAAACTTTTAATTCTAGCACTTGTGTGGTAACTGGGGTGGGAGAATCCACAATTCAAGGCCAGCCTGGACTATAGACAATGTTGTCAAGGAGGGAGGGAAGAAGGGAGGGAGGACGGAAGGAGAGAGGGAGGGGAAAGGGAAGGAAGAGAGAGGAAAGAAGCCACATCCCAGGCTTGAAGATGCAGTTCAACAAAAGAGTATCTGCCTAGCAGGACCCCGAGTTCCAGGTTCAGTCCCCAACACTGCAAAACAACAATAACAGCAACAACAGAACCAATGAAGGGGCTGGAGAGACGGCTCAGTGATTAAAAGCGCTGGATGCTCTTCCAGAGGACCCGGGTTCAATTCCCAGCTCCCACATGGTGGGTCACAACCATCTGTAACTGCAGTCTCGGGAATCCATTGCCCTCTTCTGACCTCTGTGGGCAACAGGCATGCAAGTGGTACACTGGCATCCATACAGGCAAAACACCCACACACATACAATAAAACGTTTTAAAAGACGACCAGAAGGTGACCAAAGGCTGCGGGACCTTAGTGAGGATGGGATGCTGCAGAGGCCGGAGAAGCTGCCTCTTCATTCTTTTCCCTGTGGCTCCCTGACTGTGAGAGACAGCTGTGATTACGTCATCCTCCAGGAAAACCGCTCCAGATGCTTGCCAGGTCCAAAAATAGCTGTACAAACAGGGCTTGCATTTCTTGGGTCTCCAGCTTGCCTCCTGCTCTTCCTGCCCATTAAATCACTCCCAGCATCCTCCTGGCCTCTGCTCCCCTCCCCACACCAAGTGTTTTTCCCTCCTTCACTTCTGATGGACTTTGATTTATTCATCTGGTAACACTGGCTCAACCCTCACCTCCCAAACCTGTACTTGTCTCTTTCCCACTGGCAGGTCAGGAACGGTGGTTTCCTCCTTGAGACCGTATCCACCGCCAGCCTTGGGGCCTTCGCCTGCTTCGTGCACTTGTGTCCTTGCATACAGGTTTCCCAGGATCCTAAGACAGCGTGGCCTCTCCGGGGCCGAACTGTCCGGTTCAGTTTCATAACCCATGGGCTATGTGTTTCAGAGCTATGACTAGGATAGTCAGTAATTTTTTTAAACAAAACAAAATCATATTTCTTCTTCTCACGTGCATTGTATGTGGTGTGTGTGTATGCATGCATGCTTGAATGAGTGTGAGCATGTGTGTGAGAGAGGGAGTGTGTGTGTGTGAGTGTGTGTATATTATGGTGTATGTGTGTGTGATGTGTGTAAGCATGTGAGCAAGTGTGTATGTATGTGTGTGTGTGAGTGTGTGTATATTTTGGTGTGTGTGTAACAGTGTGTGTGATGATGTGTGTAAGCATGTGAGCAAGTGTGTATGTGTGTATATTATGGTGTATGTGTGTGTGTGATGTGTGTAAGCTTGTGAGCGAGTGTGTATGTGAGTGTGTGTGTGTGAAAGAGTGTATGTATATTATGGTGTGTGTGTGTGTGACAGGGGTTCTGGGGGGATCCAAATTCTGGTCCTCTTGCCTGTGGGACAAATGTTTCAACTGTGGAGTCATCTTCCCAGCCCATGAGCTTTTTGGTTTTGTTCTTGTTCTTGTTTTTTAATAAGAGGAATACTACACACACACACACACACACACACACACACACACACACACACACATGCGGGCATACACACACACGCGCGCGCACACACACACATTTGTATGAGGAAACAAACATAAGCTGAAATGTTAAATTCTCCTTTTCTCCCCCCTCGGCAGTATCCATTGCTCCCGAAATACCCATGGTGCGGGTCTGTGCTGTTCAAGCGGAAGGCTCTGGACACCTGTGGCTAAATACGACTGAATTGATGCGTTAGGTACCTCCCTGCTGCTGTGGCAAATACCCGAGGAGAAGCGCAAAAGGGAGGGAGGGATTATTTCATCTTACAGCTGGAGCCCACAGTCCTGATAAAGTCTTGATGGCAGGAGCTGAGGCAGCTGGGCGCATGGAATCCACAGTCTGGGGGGTACGGGGGGGGGGGGGGGGGGGGCGGTACTGGTGCTCAGCTCACTTTCTCCTTATTAACCTCCCAGAGGCTTGTTTCCAAGGCGACTCAAGCTCCTGACAACTTGACCATCATATGAATACAATTCAAACTTTAATTCCATAGTCCTGAGCCACATTATGTGGTTTGGTAGTCACATGAGTGGAGAGCATCCCACACCGCAGAGCTCAGGCCTGTGGAGCCTTCCCGTTGATGCAGAGTCCCCCAAGCAGCCAGGAGTCCTCTCCTAGCTCCTCCCTCAGAGACCTCTGCCAGGCAGTGTGTATGTGCACATCTGACGCCTCCCCTCGCTGTCTCAGAAGTGACTGCTTTACACGGTCTTTTGTCCCTTGTTCTTTTTCTCTTGATAACACACCCCAGAGACCTTTCCACATCGGCACATCGAGCTCTTTCCTGTTCTTGTTGCTGCTGCAGCCTGAGGCTGTTTCGTAATCTTTCCCAATTATGTTGCTATTGTTCTGCCTTTCAGTCTTGTGTGCTAAACTCCACAGCAAAAGTCGTGTTTATTATGTATACACACACACACACAACATGCACATATACCACATACACACACACACCACATACACACACACACACCACACCACACACACATACCACATCCACATACACCACACACACACATACACACACACACACACACACACACACACACACACACCCCTACCGTCAAAATGCTTCTCCTTCAGATTCATATGTTGAAATCTCTCCCTGCCACCCCCAGGTGATGATGGTAGCAGGAAGTGGGGCCTCTGAGGAGGTCCTTAGGTCATGACAGTGGACCCTCACAAACAGGATTAGGACCTTGCCAGCACCAGGTTTTGACTGACTTTAAAAATGGTATCACAACACAGATAAAAGATAGTTTATTTTACCAACAATGTAGGTGGAAGTTTATTTTACCAACAATGTAGGTGGAAGTTTATTTTGTTTCTAACTTCGCTGACCTTTCATTATCAGTAAGACTGATTTTTCCATGTTTTCACTTAACATGTATTAATTACACAAATTAATTAGGTTCAGTGTGATATTTACATACATGCACATATGTGTCCTGATCAAATCCATTCTCTCTTTATCTATTGTCCCCAAATTCTGTTTGTGACCATTGTTCTCCATTCAGATTCTCTCTCTCTCTCTCTCTCTCTCTCTCTCTCTCTCTCTCTCTCTCTCTCTCTCTCTCTCTGGCTTCTGCATATGAGAAAGAACATGTGGTACTTGTCTTTTGTCAACATAATGCCTTCTAGTTCCTCCCATTTTGCTACAAATGACGTGACGTCATTCTTCTTCGCAGCCGGCTACTGTTACTGTATGTAGAGAGTGTGTTCTTTATTCGCTCATCACTGGCAGCCACTTCGGCTGATCCCACATTTTAGCTGCTGTGAGTAGCAGCACTATCACAAACACGGGCGTGCACATGTGTGCGTGGGGCTCGGCTTGCTGGCTTTATTCCCCGGGGCTATCTACTGACTGGCTGAATCACACGGTAGATCTGTTTTTAGTTTTTGAAAACCTTTGCACTGTTCTTCATAATTGTGTTAGTTTTTATTTTTACCAGCAGTATAAACAGCTCTGTTTTCTTCACACTAGTGTCTGGTTTGACTATTTGACCTTTAAGTCTTTCCTGAAAGCTTCCTGTGTCGTTAGGCTGGCCATGGTTCCCACCTCTCCAAGTCCTGCTCCCCCCAAGCTACAGATTTCATCTTCCTCACGACTTTTCTCGGTTATTTCTGCTCAGTTTTGCTTATGGCCCAGCTGCTGCTTCCTCCTCCTCCTCCTCCTCCTCCTCCTCCTCCTCCTCCTCCTCCTCCCATTCCTCCCCCTCCTCCTCCTCCTCCTCCTCCTCCTCCTCCTCCTCCTCTTTTTGGGTACTATAGGATTTCACCCTCCGCTTTAACTCAAATTGGTCATCAACCCCGAAGTCTAAAAGAGAACACAGACACTTCGCTCCGTTAAACTGAGATCTTCGCCCACCCTGAACGTGCATTTTGCTCCATGCTTTTTGGATTTGGTGTTTCATGGTTTGATCATCTGGAATTTGCCCCTGACTGGAGTGGCTTGGAAACCCTGTGTTATCCTTTGTGCTAGTATCTGCAATGAGCTGTGATTCGTCTAAGCCCTGTTTGTTTGTTTGTTTGTTTGTTCAGACTCTGTATTTACATTTCTTTACCCATAAAAAAATCATCTGTATTAGTATTGTTGGGGATTATGACAGTTATCAGTAAATATGTGAAGAAATAAACAAGCTCAGTTCATGTCCAGCTGCCTCTCTCTAACACTCTGAAAGGTTGGGTTTTGCGTATGCCCATTGTCCTTCCTTATATGCCCACTGTTACTTACATGCCCTGGAACCCCCTTGAGCAATTCTTCTCCAAGTGGCCCCATTCAGTCGGTGCATATTTACGGAGTGGCCCCATTCAGTCGGTGCATATTTACGGAGTGGCCGCCCTGTCCAATGTTTTGGGGTATGTGGTGTGGGTGATTCATGGAAGCACAAGCCTTTGTTCCTGGGACACTGCCATGCGGAGGGAGCTCCTGTTGAGGTGAATTTTATTCTAAAGCAAGGCCATTCATCCTCAAATATTAGTAGAACTTGGGGCTTTGTATTTACAGATTAATTCTTTAGGGATCCATTAATCATCCTTGGCTCTGGAGAAAAACCTCTAACTCCAGGCTGCACACACCTACAACAAACTGTGCTTCCTGTGTGTGTGTGTCTCCGGGTCCTGACTCTGCTGCAGGTCTACAGAGTGAAGCCACACGGGCCTTTGGGGTGGGAAGGCACAGACCTGCCCTGCTGGTGTGGCTCACCTCTCTTTGACTTCTGAACTTTAGGTCTCCAGTTTGTAGGATGGAGTCCCTGATCTTATTTTATGGGATGATTAGATGAAGTATATGCACAGGAGGCCACAAAACAGGTTTTGGTGTTTGCTTACTGTTTCCTTACTGATTCGGTGTCCATCCAAATACCTGCTTCAGTCTTGAATGTGATGGGGCTGCCGTGGGGTTTGCAGTTATGTCTGGATTGTTTTTAAAAGCCTGCAGCTAGTGTCCCTATCCTCCAGATTTACTCCTTTGGGTAGCAATTTCCATCTAAACTGCCAAAGTACTTCTTAGAACTCAAGTGGAACTGTGGCCATGAACCTTGGGTGCTTGGCCACTGTTTAGCTCTCTCATGTTCCCAACAAGCTTTTTAGTTCAAGTTACTTCCGCTGCGTGTGCCTATTAACCATGGTACTTTCATCACTGTGTAGCTCCTGCTGACCTCTGTGCCTTCCGGCTGCTGTCTTTGCCTGCTTCCCCCTCCCCCTCTCCTGCCAGGCTGGCTCAGGAGTGCTCTCTGGAGCACACTGCTTCTCATCTTGCCTCCTAATGGTCGAGGCCATCTTTATCTCTACATCCCATGTGCCTGGCAGTGATGTGCCCGGCAGTGAGTTTGTCCTGAATTAAGCACCCAGCCTACGTCTGTGATCCAGGGTGCAGTCAGCTCTGAGTTACATGATCACGTGTGAGTGAGATTTTTGCCATTTGAGTTCTCCAAAGATCCCAGGGAAATCATCCTTTAAAACATGTAAAAAAAAAGGAGCCAGGAAAATCAATTGCATTTCTCAGCTGTAGAAGATGATGAGAAAATATGAATTTCCTAAAAGACCCCAGGGCATGGCACTGTCATTGGGAATTGGAGATTCCTTTAATTATTTTTATTCCACCAGAAAGGTTTAAATCTTTTGAATATCACTTATTCATAGAGTCTTAACTTCTCTAAATCAGTTTCCTGATCTCCTGATTGGCACATAATATTTGAGCATTGTTCTGAAGTTCAATCTGATGTTCTGATTCAGGATCACTTCAGGATAATTAGCATATCCATCATCTTTTTCTTTTTACCGTTTCCTCATGGTTAGTCCATTAAAAACCCTCTTGCAGCTATTGAAGTATATAATATATTGAGGGGACTGTGTTCCCTCTGGAGTAAGGGGTTGCCGGAGCTTATTTCTCCTCCCTCTGTCACACTGTACCCACCCTCCCCTCTTTCTCAGTTTACCTTTGCCCCCCCCCCCCCGGCAGCCACCATTCTATTCGCAATCTCTGCACAATGGACCTGCTTTAACTCCACAAAGGAGTCACATCAGTGACATTTGTCTTTCTCGGCCTCACACTCAACAGACCGCCTCAACACTTAACAGACCGCCCTTTGAATCCACCCAAGTTACTGCGCATGACAAGACTTCATTTTTTTTATGGCTGGGTTGTTTTCCATTGTCAATAAATACATTATCTTCTTTCTTCACTTGTTAATAGACACCCAGATTGATTCCACAACCCGACTAGTAGAAATAGCACTGCGGTAAACATGAAGGCATGGCGTCTCCTCTACACGATGACTTTATTGCTTTGGGGGAATATACTCAACTTCTAGTGGGGCCTCCATATTGTTGTCCTTAGTGACTACACTAATTTATATTCCCATCCTCATTTTGTACATTATCTTCAGCATTCATTAGTAGTAGTAGTTGTGTTGTTGTTGTTGTTTTGAGAACAGTCATTCTAACTAGGTATCCAGCTGGGGTTTTGATTTACCCTTTCCTGATGCTTAGTGGTGGTGAGCATTACCTCTGACTGCCATTGCCCATTTTATTTTAATGACTATTTCCAGCAGAGCCTGGAGATCAAACTGTTCAGCCACTCACTGAGGTTCATGAAATTCAGGAGCAGGTGCACTTACAAAGCTGTGAGCCTTCCCGTATAGCCCCTTCCTTCTTTCTGGACAATGCCAGTGATTTGACAGTTAAACACCCACACTCCAAAGTGACTGCTTCAGGACAATGAGAGAAAGAAGTCCAGGGGTGGACGGAACAGTGATGGAACACTTGTGGGTACTGGTACCCGGGTTTGCTACCTTTGTTGTCTCTGGTGGATTTCATAATTGCCTTGTGACAGGGACATTGCTGGAATCACTCTCTTTGGATAGAAAACAAAACAGAGAAAGAGTAGCTTGTTTGAGGGCGGCCAGGTCAAATAGAAGCCATCTGTACATCTTGTAAGCAATCAGTTTGGTTTTTCTTTTCTGCATGTTATGAACGTTATCACAAAGCTATTTCCTTCTTTGGTCAGGCTTCTAGAAAACACTGAGCCAGCTGATTGCCCATTCATCTCAAATATGAGAACTGTTACCTTCTATGCATCCAATCTGCCATTTTTGTTCCTTCCTTTTGATTCACTGAGATATTATTAAGCACATATATGGTTGAGGAATCTTTGTTCAGCCACACTATACTTGGGACCAGGAGTGTGTGAGATTGCAGGCTTTGGATATTTGCATATTCACAATCAGATGTCTTAGGGCTTGGAACCGTGTCTACACATGAAATCCATTTATGTTTCATGCGTACCTCATGCAGAGCCAGAAGGTCACTTTATATAGCATTCTTACTGGGTTTGTTTGCATCTTGACCATAACCTATCATGTGAGTCAGGTTGTCATGGCATTCTGCACTTATGGTGTCACCTCAGTGCTCAGAACGTTTTAGACTTTAGGATTAGTGATGCTCGGCCAGTGGGAATTGTTCAGACACTGTGCAAAGTATTTGGCAGAGCGTGGCGTAAGGTGTGCGCTCAGTGAATGTGAGAAGCTGTTAACCCACAGTGGGGTGTGGTAATAGGACAAGAGGGGGGCTGGGGAGATGACTCGGTAGTTGAGAGCCCTGGCTGCTCTTCAAGAGGACCCAAATAGGATTCCTAGCACCCACACGGCAGCTCCTGGAGGATCTGATGCCCTCTTCTGGTCTCCTTGGGCATTCCATGCACCATATTCACACATAAATAAATTTTAGAGATGACAGAAACAGTCAGGTGGCGTTTATTTACTTGACACAGACTTGCCACGCACCCAAAAAAGCCAGCCTTGGCCAAATGCAAGAACTGCAGAAATAATATTCAAGACTCTGGCTCTCAGAGAGCAGTTTGGACAAAACCTGGTTTGGCCCAGGCCAACATCAAGCAGGCTTCCTCACCCTGGATAGCACAGAGAGAGGCTCCATCCCTTTGGGGGCCTCATTTTCTGTATCTAGGAAAATTACCTGACCCAAGCCTCACTTCCAACCCCTCAGTCTGTCCATAGCTTCTCAAACACAGCTTTATACAAAGACCAAGCCACAAACACTCCACTCTGCGCCATACGGCCCACCTTGTACGGGGCTTCAAAGTCCTGAAACCACCGCCTCTGTGGGAACTTGGATTGGACTGACCTTCCCCTGGGTTCCAGGCCCTCGTCTCAATGTCTCTATGGACTCACAGGTTGACTGTGTGTGCAGCCTGGGGTCTGCCAGATAACTGGCTCATTCATGTGGCATCAACACGGCCCTTCATTATTTACAGACAGGGGCAGTCAGTGAAACACAGGGGTCTCACACCACGTGCCCAGTGAGAAAGTTTGTCAGGGCTGTGACACACCCACCAGGCTTTCTCCATGTAACCAAGTCAGCTGCCCAGTGACTGTAGTGGCAGGATGTCAAGTTGCTGGCTCTTGGTGACTGCTAAAGGGATCTATTGCAACAGTGTTGACGGTAACAGTAGCCAGCATCTCAGGGGTTATGCTCTGCTGTCCCTGGTGGGTAGATGCTATAACTAGTCAGGGGTTATGCTCCACTGTCCCTGGTGGGTAGATGCCATAACTAGTTGCTATTTTGCAGATAAGGAAATTGGAGCTCAGAGAAGTGGTGTCATTGACTTAAGGTCACACATCACTAGGACAGACATTGACACTGCATTGGCCTGGTGCTATCTTTCTCCTTCCTCCTTTCTACGGCTTCCCTTTCAAACAGTCGCATCCCAACCTCTGGGAGGGCAGAACTGAATTACCACACTGCCTGTACCCTAAACGCTTGGTCGCTTTTCATTTTCTTAATAATAATTTAAAGTCATCACCAGGCAGCGGTTATGAAAGTCCACGGCCCTGCTGCTCAAAGCATTTCTGCCTGAGTGGTGGAGCAGATCAGTAGCTATAATCACCAGCTACAGAAACAGCCAGGCTGTGGGCTTCCGGGTTTGCTGAGTTGAGCATCATCTGTGATGACTCGTGTCTTGACTGTTTTCTGAAATCAAAGTGATGATATGAAGGAAAGGTAAATTCAATGGCCAAGCGGGGGATGGGGAGCAAAGGCCAGGGAAGCTCCTCCAGTCTGGGTTCTGGGCTTCCAGGGGAGCCCCTGGCTTCTTTTTTATTAAGAAGAGAACAACGTGGCTAGGGAGATGGCTCAGTGACTAAGAGCACTGGTTATCAGAGGATATCAGTTTGGTTCTCAGCATCCACACGGCACCTCACACTGGTCTGTTTTTTCAGTTCCAGGAGATCTGATGCCCTCTTCTGGCCTCCACAGGCACTGCATGCACATGGTACACATATATACATTCAGACACACACACACACATACACACTCACGCACGCACACACAGAATAAATAAATCTTAGAAAAGAAGACAAGGGTAATGACAGCCTCATCTGACAGTTATTGGTGTGGACTTAAACAGTGTATGTAAAGCTCAGTGCTTGGCTTAGACACTCAGTACATGCCCTCCTTCTCCCATCCCTCACAGTCCTTCCCTGTGGTATGCCAGAGATCTGCATCTATCTGGAGATGCTTTTTGGATATGTGCTCCAGATCCCTTTAGTTTTCTACCTTGCCACACGCCATAATCGACCACAGGGGTCTACAGTGCCACCTTGGAGCTGGTGCTATATTAGCCCTAGACCAATCACACACTCCTTGCCTCGCCCTGGGCTTTGTCCAAAACAGACTGGAGGTGACTTCTGGCTTTCTGAGTAAACACTTTGGGAATCTCCTTGTTTATAAAATGGAGATCAAAAAGCCAAACTTCACAGGACTGTTCAAAGGCTAAAATGAATAACAAGGAGGTAATGAATGCATTATTTGGTCCCCTCTCTTGAGTCTAGAAGTTAGGAGAAACTCATGATGTATGCATGAAAAATCAGAAGATCTCCTTGTTGACAAGTTATCTGGAGAGAGCATCTTATGGAACGGACCCCCACACCCCCAGTGTGCCCTCTGCCTCTTGGTCCTTGTAACATATTCTTGTTGTCAGCTCCACACTTGTTCAGGAGAAGGCCAGGAGCAGCTGGCTAGTTAGATGAAGGGAACATGTTTAGCATTATTTCACATTTAGCTGTCCTTTGTCATCATAGACAGACACCATCTTATGAATTAAGGCCTCTTAGCTTCTCTCACCTGTAAGAGAATCTCCATCACAGCTCCTGATACCCCCTGACCTGGGTTAAACTATAGCTTTAACTTTTAAAATGAAAACTTCTTTAGAAGACCAGAGATTTCTCTTCTAGCTGCACAGGGTCCTGGTGCCTCACTCCTTCTTTGTAATCATTATGCCAATAGCACATTCAATTGGGAAATGAGTGATTGCTTTGGAATGTTCTGATTTAAATAGTGTCTTTTCTCTTTCAAGAATGCCACAAATATTCATGAATTCCTGGTCCTGTGCCTCGGGGCCACACTTTCATACCACTCTCTGCCCATGGGGAATTTCCCTCTGAGTTCTGAAATTCTCCAAGTATTGCCTGCACGAAGTTTAAGGGCCACAGATGTTTCATTTTCCTCTACTTTCAAAAGGCAATTTACTTAGCAGACTTCACTGGGGCCCTGGAGAGAGATCTTCTTTAATGGGCTTGAGGGGGGCTCTGTGGGAAGCTGGTCAAACATCAAGATAATATAGTAATTTGGTTTGGGAGAAATGATAGGGCTTACCTGATACAATGGACTTAAAAATCTTTCAACAGTTCCATCATCTCGGGACTGGAGAGAGATGGTTCTGCGTTTAAGAGCATTCATTTACCATTCTTGAGAAGGATTCAGGTTCAGTTCCACACCCATATTATACAGCCCACACCACCTGTTATACCAGTCCCAAGGTTCTGACACCCTCTTCTGGCTTCAGTGAGCACCTGCACACAGTGCATGTAACAAACAAATGGACACATGTGTAAAAAAATAAAAATGAAAATGAAAAAAACCTATATCATGCATAATAAATTATAATGGTGCCCTAAGCCTTGCTAATGAAATCTTGGTGAGGGAAGCATAGTCCAGAGGCAAAACCAGTTCCCTGCTTAGGAACTGGATGCAGCTGAAGAAGTAGACAGACGGACAGTGAACAGGACCTTCCTCTAGACACTCACTCCAGACCTGTCTAGTCATTTTAAGACTGACATTTCTAGCCAGGATAGTATCTTTACAGAAACCATTCTGATGTATTCCCTTAGATGCCATTTGGGAGCACATTCCATTTCATGCCAAAGTCAGGCAGGTGGTCTTCATGATCTGGTCTCATCTTTTAATGCGTGTACAAATGCTAGGGGACAGTGAAACTCTCCTCTCATGGAGGAAAAAACAGACCACACTGTGATGAAACGTAGTCCCATCTTACAAATAATGAGGGGAGGGAGCACAAACAGACTGACCACCTTCTCCTAAAGGCTACACAAGTTCCAAACCAGCTCAGCCAGGAGCCATGGCTGTCTTCAGCCTTGTCCCAGCATTCACAAAACCAGAAGAAAATGGCTTCCTTTCTTCTGGTGAAGCTAGACAGACTAACAGAAACATGAGTAGCTCATGAGTCTTGCTATGGGCACAAGTCTGATGAATCTCAGAGCAAACAAGTCAGTGTTGGATGAGGATAATCTTCTAGGGGATAAAAAAAAAATCATCGCCCAGACATGAGAGTCATGGGATAGGAAGAGGAAGGAAGATGTTACATCCTGAGGCAACCAGTCTTCCTCAGTCTTTAGTCTTTGGCTCCTGTACTGTGCCACGTGCTGTGCTCAGCATCCCACATGGAGACCAGCTTCCGCCCTGTATCTGTGCATCTCCGTTCCCAGAAGAGAATTTGGGGCAGTGAAAGAGAGCCAGTGAGTGAGTTGGAACACAAGCATGAGAGGTTCTTGGCTTCACTGCTGAGACTCCAGTCACTAACTAGCCCACTTCCCTGTCCCACACACACGTGCACGCGTGTGCACACACACACACACACACTCACACGCTCACACTCTCACGCACATTCATCCAAGGATGTGTGGGCCTTTAGGAGCAGCTTCTGTGTGTTATTTAAGGATGAAGTTGGTGAGCACCTTGACTAGAAGAGGATGTGAACCAGCTGATGGATGGGGATGCAGAGAGGACTTGAGGAGATGCTCAGCGGTTAAGAGCACTAGCTGCTCTTCCAGAGGACCCCACTTTGGTTCCCAGCACCCACACTGGGTGGCTCACTATAGTCTGTAACTCCAGGTCCTCTTCTGGCTTCTGTGGACCCTGCACATGTGACATACCCTCACACAGACACACGTGTGTGCACATAAATTAAAATTTTCTCAAAACTTTTTTTTTTTTAAAGAAAGGAAAGAATGCTTTGGTACCATATCTTGCTACTGGAGATCTCTGTCATAAAAAGACCTGTATGTAAGGACAAACTCCAAATGGTAGATGAGGATGGATTCTGTTCACCTGGCAAGCATTGGCTATCCCTAAGGCCAGCTGCTTCTGAGTGGAAAGTGCAGGGTGAGGTTCAGGAGGAGAGCTGAATGAACCTCCAAACTCTCCTCCTTTTGTCCCCACTTCACTCCAGGGAGGATCCTATTATGATGCAAAAAGACTGAGTTCATTCATTTTTAATTGCCATAGCAGCATGCCTGAAGCTGGGTACATTATAAAGAAAAGAGGTTTATTTGGCTTACAGTGTTGGAGGCTGGAAGCCCGAACTACATGGTATTGCTATGACAAAGATCCCACCAACATGTCGCATCACAATCCATGACACCGTGAATGTCGTGAATGTCGGAAAGGGACAAATCACACGGTGAGACAGGAAACCAGAGAGAAGGGAGGGGCTGGTCTTACCCTTTTATCATAGCCCAATGCTGAGAAGTAACCAAGGTCCCCTGGGAAGCATTTGAACCTCTTCCTCCAGACAACCAACCTTCTCCTGAGGCTCTGTTTCTTAAAGATTCCCCCAAATGCCAGCATCATCACATTAGTGACCAAGCTGCCAACACATGAACTCAGACCATTTCCAGATGGTAACAGTAACCCAAGGAACACTCATCAAAACAGGCGGAAAAAAATACTGGAGATGGAACATAGGAGACAGTGCATTTGCTGGGCTCACTAGAATTCCTGCCGCTGGTTAGGAGCATGCTTTCCCTTTCTTCCCCATGGAGGGCATCCCTCCCCAATACACACACAAGAAGCCTCCCTAGACCCTTTCCTGGGGTGAGTCTCTCTGGGGTCCCATGCCCTGAGTCCTGGCTGTGGTCACACCTAATGCCGAGGCATCATGGCTTCTTGTCCTCTGCTCCACCAGATTTTGACTTCCCCAAATCAGGAGCCCAAGAACGATGACTCGTGCCTAGTGGGATCTGGAACACAGTGTACTTGACTGTTGATAGACTGACATCCATGTGTGTTAGTCAGGTTCTACAATGAGGGGCCAGAGCAGGGCGTCTCCTCCACCCCGAAGACTTCCAACCAAATCCCACCTCTGGCCCGCTGGCAGTGCACAGCCATCTTGCTGGTCCTGTGCAGCCTGTGTTCTCGTCTCCAGGGGTGAGAACAGTCTCTGCAGCACAAATACCTGGTTTTATTTAGCCAGCTTCCTTCTTCAAATCCCTTTCTTGGCAGAAAAGTTGATTTTAAAAAATCAGGTCAGCAAAATTGATTTGGAGACTCAGACTCTGTTCCAAATCCTAATGAACGGAGCTGCAGGGTTGCTAGGCAAGTCGATGGAGGCTCCAGAGCCAGCAAGGCTAGCCCTCATGTCCCTTTAATTCCCATGAGGAAGAAGTCATGTCTGTCCCCACAAGGTGGCCAGCATTGGCAACAGGGGCCCCCTGTGGACACAGACACTGGGGGTCCTGGGGTTATGATTGCTGTGATAAAACACCATTGACCAAAGAATTTGGGGAGGAAAGAGTTTATTTACCTTTCACTTCAACATCACAGTTCATCATCGAAGGAAGTCAGAACAGAAACCGAGTAGGAACCCAGAAGCTGAGGCGTATATAGAGGCCATGGCGGAGTGCTGCTTACTGGCTTGCTCAGCCTGCTTTCTTATAGAACCGGAGACCACCAACCCAGTGGTGGTCCCACCCACAATGGCTGGGCCCTCCCCCATCAATCACTAACTAAGAAAATGCCTCACAGGCTTGTGTACAGCTGGATCTTATGGAGGCATTTTCTCAGCTGAGGATCCCGCCTCTCTGATGACTCCAGCTTGTGTCAAGTTGACAGAGAACTAGCCAGAAGGGGGCACATTTCTGTTCCATACTGGCCTTGTTGTCTTTGTCTGTGAGGTGGAAGGATTCCCTGCAGAATCTTCTAGGTCCTCATATCTCCTTTTCTACATGCCCCACAGTCAGACAGACAGACACACACACACACACACACATACACATACACACACACACGAGGGTGATGGTTGGGAGGCAGTCTGTATAAAAAAGAGCTGATAGAGTAAGACAGAGCACACACACACACACACACCCCCACACCACACCCCAAACCCAAACCCCCCTGTGTCCCGTCCCGTGTCGTCCGTCCGTGTCCCCCCCCCCGTCCCCCCCCCCGTCCCCCCCCCCCGTCCCCCCCCCCCCCCCCCCCCCCCCCCCCCCCCCCCCCCCCGCCGCTTGGCGAGAGCTGCTTACAAGCTTGGCCTCTGGGAACTTACATTTTTAAGAGTGTTCCACCATCCACCATTCCTGGAACTGATGGAGGGCTCTTTGTGCCTCAGTTTACACACAACACAGCGTGTGTTGCACACCCGCCTTCCATCCAGTAGTCTAGAACACAGCGAGGTGCTCAGCTGAGAGTGACTTTGTGACCAGCAGCCAACATGAATCCCCAGGCACCACGCCGCTTAATGAGCTTCATGTGACGTGTTGAGATGTCGGGAGTGCGTGCTGCAGAGACCGGTCTGTGGTTAAGAGCACTTGCTGCTCTTGCAGAGGATGCAGGTTCGACCCCCAGAACCCACTTGGTGCCTCACAAGCCAATGACAGCTGTGGGTAACTTGCTTCCAGGCTGCCAGGATCTGTGTGGACTACACTGATTTCTGGGGTAGGGTGGGACAGAGGCTGTCGGAACCCAGAGGTGGGAACTCGGGACTCCATCTGACCCACTGGAGATGAGAAGTGGAAGAGCCCTCAGTGGCCAAAGGAAGAATGGATCAGGCAGGGGAAGCAGAAGGGGCCAGACAGGACAGGAAGCCCCTTTCTGTTTCATCGACATGAGCCACCAGAGAGTCCCCGAAGGACCCCCGTGACTCCAGGACGCTCAGAGAGAGGCTGGCCCTGCCCTTGAAGGGGCTGCTGGTCAGCTGGGGAGCACCCAGCGCACATGCTGGTGACAGGACCACAAGCCCAGGCCCTGGTGTTCAAGAAGCAACTGAGCCACATTCAGGCCCTGGTGGGGCCCAGGCCCAGGAGGAATAGCACTTCCTGGGCTGAGTTAGCGCCTTCACACTCCCCGCGGCTCTTCCTCTCCCCACTGCCCCCATGTCGATTGTATGATTGTATCGGGGGCACTTGGTATAAATTAATGAAACAACTCAGAACCATTTCACATGCAAAGTCAGGGGTTCTCAGGTTGCCTAGACGTAGCATAGGAGGTGGATCTCTGTGCCCTCCCCTCAAGAAACCCCAAGGGACCACAGTGTGTCAAATGGGATGAGAGAAAAGAAACCACCAGAATCTAGGCTTTGGGTGGGACACTGAAGAGGAACAAGAAGACTGTTGCATATGGCAAGTCCTTCTGTCTGCCTCCGACACAAACCTGTAAAATGGGCACAGAGCTGGCACGTGTGCTGAGGTCATTTCTGTAAGACACTGAATGTCTACCCTGATCCAGGCCTACGCAGAGGCTGTTATGCATTGCCACACTCAGTCACTACGAGGACGCCACCAACACTACCCCCAGCTGAGAAGAAAGCTGAGGTCCACAAAGGCAGGAGAGCCACCCAGGTGCACTCAGCGCTGAGGGCCTCCATCTAGAAGGCCCGATTTCAGACTCATGTTCTCTGCTCTGCCTGGTACCAAGGAGAGCGCTAAGAAAGTCAGAGCCATTTCAGTAGCTTTACAGAGGCTCTGACCCCCTTCCTGTTCCACTGCAGTCTGTTGTTGGAATCTCAGGGCCACTCCAGGGATAAGGTGCCAGGTGCCTTGATTCCATCTCTTCCGGTGGCAGCTGCTGTATATGAGTCACGTGTATTGGGCAGTTCTGGTTTCACGTCTCCACGAAATTTAATTTCCCCAATGTGAGAGCTTCTGTTGCCACGAGGTTCCCAGGGTTTATTCTCTTCGTAAGGAAGGGCCATGTGTTGGGCGCTGTGGCAAAGAGGGGCAGCAGGCCCTGAATGCTAACCAGACCCCTGCTTCCCTTCCCAGTGCTGAGCCTTCTGCATCGGCAGACTGGCTGGGGCAGACAGTGGATGGCTTTTGTTCTTCTCCACCCTCTTTCTAATGTCTGTGGTGGCATGTACTCCTAGAAGAAATGGGCAATTTGCCTCACGGTAACATGGCATTTCAATGCCCTCCTGCAGGCAGGTGAAGCTGCAGAGAGGAAGCATTAGCAGAGCATGCCAGGTGGCAGTCGGGGAGGGGCCGCAGACATGTTCTGGGGCTTTGGTCAGGCTTTGCTCTTTCAGTTACCAAGAACTGTGTCCCATCATGCCTCAGTTTTCAGTTCTGTAAGTGAGAATGATGACCGAGCTTATAAGATCTGCGTGAGGCTTAAAAGAGAGAGCATGCAAATGTCACTTGCCGCAGTGGTCTGTGCACCACTGAACAGTCAGTGAGGGCTAACAGCTACAACTGTGGTCAGGAGTTTGGAGGCGTCACTGCATGGAGTCTTCACGTCAGTCTTAAGGGTGCACTGACTTACCACTGGGCCCTCCCTGTCTCCCTGGGGGCCCGGGAACAATGAAATAGGGGCCCAAAGCCAGCATTTGATCTGGGCACTCAGAGGCGGAGGCAGGAGGATGAATTGGAATTCAGTCTGGGCTACAATGTCAGTTTTGGGTCAGCTGAAGCTACATGGGGAGACCCCGTTCACAGACAGACAGATGACAGACAGAGGGGATGTGAGAAGTCACTGCAGACAGGGCTTTGTGCCAAAAACAAAGGACAAAACTGTGAGGAGGGAATGTGCAGAGCATGTGAGGTCTCAGCTCCACTGAGCCAGCTTCCCCCCGACCCCAGCTGGAAGCTGGGGCTGTAGAGAGCAGCAAGGGACTAAGGTGTCTGTCTGTCTGTCTGTCTGTCTCTCTCTCTCTCTCTCTCACACACACACACACACACACACACACACACACACACACACACACTACAGAAGTGTGGCACAAGGAGCTGGGTGTGTGGAGCCATGAAAGGATGCTTACAGCGCACTGCACACACACAGCAAAGAAGGTGATATGTGAGGTGTTGGGCCTCAGAGCTTAAGAGTTTGTGGGGGTGGGGTGGGGAGAAGGATTTGGCACACCATACATGGTGACAAACAACTGCCCCACCCCACTCCCACCCCCATTATCTGGGACACTTGCAGTACATGAGGAGCTTGGCAGGTGATGTGGAGAAATAGCTTTTGTAGCTCCCATGCTGGGCACTATTGAAGGACACTGTATTAGCTCCCTGGAGCTGCCATGATAAATGGACCATAAACCCTGTGGCTTAATGCAGCAGGACTTCATTCGCTCACAGTTACAGAAGCCAGAATTTCAAAACCAAGATGAGGATAGGCCCTGATTACTACTGCTGTGATGAAACACCGTGACCAAATGTGTTGGTCATGAATGTGTTGGTGAGGAAAAAGTTTGCTTGGCTTAGCCTTCTTCATTTCACTGAAGGAAGTCAGAGCAGAACCTGGAGGCAGGAGCAGATGAAGGGGCCATGGAGGGGTGCTGCTTACCTGGCTTGCTCCTCGTGGCTTGCTCAGCCTTTTCTCTTACAGAACCCAGGACCACCAATCCAAGGATGGCACCACCCACAGTGGGCTGGGCCCTCCCCCATCAATCACTAGTTGAGAAAATGCCCTATAGGCTTGCCTGCAGCCTGATCTTAAGGAGGCATTTTCTTAATTGAGGTTCCCTTCTCCCCGGTGACTCCAGCCTGTTTCAAGTTAACAGGAAACTAGCCAGCACACTCTACAAAGTCTTCTCCCCTCGCCTCGTCTGGCTCCTGTGACTCCCTCCATGGCTCTTCCTTCCTCTGTGTGTCTGTCTTCAAATGTGTCTCCAATAAAGCCATGTCTCCTGGACTGTAATACCCACCTGGGTGATCCACAATCATCTCACCTCAAGACCTTTGACCCATCCATACCTGCCATGCTCACCCTTCCAAATGAGGTACCATTTATGGCAGATTAAGATGTGGTATGACAAGCTCTGGAGTCCAGTCGAAGAGAGGGAAGAGATTCTATGAGCAAGGGGCATCAAGATCATAATGGGGAAACCTACAGAGACAACCAAACCAAACTAGTGGGAACTCATGAAATTTAGATCAACAGCTGTGGAGCCTCCATGGGACTGGACTATGCCCTCTATACAGCGAGACAGATATGTAACATGATGTGCTTAAGGGGCCCCCTGGCAGTAGGATCAGAATCCATCCTTGGTGCATGAGCAGGCTTTTTGGAGTCCACTTCTATGATGGGACACCTCACACAGCCTTGAAGCAGGGGGAGGGGCTTGGACCTGCCTCTACTAAATGTACCTCCCCATGGCAGGCCTTACCTTCTTGTAGGAGGGAATGGGGAATGGGTTGGGAGGGGGAGGCTGGAAGGGCAGAAGGAGAGAAGAGGGGGATCTTTGGTATGTAAAATGAATAAAAAAAATTGTTAATAAAAATAAACAACAAAAAAAGATGGTGTGCATTTTAGAGTTGAGTCCCCTTCCTGCTCCAGGGATTTACGTACACCGTCTAACTGACGGCCCCCCTTATGGAGGAGGAAGGTTTCCACAGGGATCAAAGCTGGAACCCACGGGGCAGGACCCTCCCCTGCAACATTTAGCACTGTCTACCCCGTGTGAAGAACTGCTTCTGGCCTGGGCTTCAAGCCAGCATGCAGCAGATGAGCACATGCCTCAGTCCATGCTTTCTGAGGAGCAGAGCAGACCAGCCCCTGGGTAGCACATCACATAGTTCAGCTCCTGAGAGTATACTGTGTAATGAACTGTGTGTCCTGGGGGAAAGCACGTGACCTCTCTGTGCCTAGTCTCATCTAGAAGAGGAAGATCCAGTAAAATCTACCTCACGGGCCATCAAACAGAACCCAACTCCGGATGTGAGAGTTGACTCACGCTGCCTCCCAAGGGGGGCAACAGACAGATTGGGTTCTTTCTGACACAGAAACATCTCAGAGAGCAGGAGTGGATGAGGAGGGGCTAAGTGTTGCCTAAGAACTTTTGGGGAGGTTGGGGGAAGAGGCTCTCCTTGATCTGGGGGTGTCTAGAATGGAGAGAGAAGTTAGTGACTTTGGAGGTAGGAACTGGTGACCAGACAGAGACAGGGAGGCTGGGGTTGTGTTAGGGCCTTGTCTCCCATGCTGAGCAAAACATCAAGGAGGAAAAGGCTCCATTCTGCAAAGCGGCAGCCAGGAGGCTGGGTGTTCAGAGTAGGGGTAGTGCTGGCTCTGGCTGGTGGGTGGGGAGAGGGGCGGAGATGAAAGCATCCTCGGTGCTTTCTCCTGGGCCAGGATGGCATGGGCTTCCAGAACCTCATGGTTCTGGTCCCTGTCACCTCAGCAATGTTTCCTGTAACTCTCCTGTCACAGGCCGCTCCTTCCAGGCCCTCTAGGCCCCCAAGTTCTTCGCAGAATCTCTGGGCAGTCTGGATGCTCTGCCTAGAATCACACTGTGTCTGGCTCCTTCCAGCCCACCCCTGCCCTCCGTTCTCTGCCCCACACCCTGCTCTGTGACATGCTGGGAGGTTATTCGGTCAGGGGCTGATCTGAAACCTGAGTGTTCACTGCACAGCCCTGGTGGCCTGCCTGCCTCATGGCATGTGGCTCGGAGCAGACCTTGCCGTCTGAAGTCAGGGAGAGAGGGAAAGAGCAGAAGAGAGGCACAGGTGTTGGCAGGTGGTGACGATCATATCACACAACACCTCACATCTAGCGTGAAAAACCTATAATTCACTGCTGGTCCCAGATTATTAAATTCTAGGGTGAAGCCAAGGGCACATCAATAAATCCTGACATGGAGCCCACTTTCTTTTTTTTTTTTTTTTTTTTTTTTTTTTGGTTTTTCGAGACAGGGTTTCTCTGTGTAGCTTTGCGCCTTTCCTGGAACTCACTTGGTAGCCCAGGCTGGCCTTGAACTCACAGAGATCCTCCTGGCTCTGCCTCCCGAGTGCTGGGATTAAAGGCGTGCGCCACCACCGCCCGGCGGAGCCCACTTTCTATGTTCAGAGCATACTGAGGGGTGGAGAAATGGAAGGTCCTTCCCTGCAGGCCAAGGCTCATCCTTCCATGGAGGTACTTACCTACAGGCTCCAAGTTCTGGAGGCCTCTGAATTCCACAGAACTTCCAGAAAGGGAGAGGCCGGCCCAGGGCAGCCAGGTCTCTGTCTGCCTGAAAATCTCACTGCAAGCCAAATCAGAATCTCTTCAACTCAACTCATTCCACTCTGCTGCCCAGGCTAGTTCAACACTTGAGATACACCCTAATGACCAGCCTTCCCACTGGCCTCCCTGCCCCCTCCAGAGACATCCTGCCAAAGCCTAATCTTGATCCAGCCACTTGCCTGTATAAAATCTTGTATAGTTCCCTGTCATCCTTAAGTTAAGGCTCCATGCTGAGTATGTTCACTCCCCTCCACTCCCCGCCCCTCCGCTCCTCCATGCTTCTAGAACAGCCCAGATCTTCTCCGGCTGCCCTGTGGAGGATGCACGTTCCTCTACTCAGAGCCTCCTGCCCTCCCACTTGGTGTTCTCAGCAGTTACTCGCAATGTTACATCCCCAACCCCAGGTTAGTCCCAGAGCCCCCTGTGCTGATAGCCTTGGTCACAGAGAAATCCCTACTAAAATTAAGGAGAGGAAGGAAGGCTTTCGAACAACATGACCTCCATTTACGAGCTAGCCTGCTGGGTAAAACCACATACATGAGCAGGTTACTCTCCAGCCTCCACTCAGCACTCAGCATTCAGAGAGGCCACCTGTCCAGGGTCTACACACAATGCTCTTCTCCTCCCTGCCCACACTAAGGAGCCAGGGACTTCAGATATAATAATATAAGATAATATTCAGATTCTGATGTCATTTCCCAGGTGGAGCCAGGAAGTGAGGATTGTTTAAAATGTCCACGTGATGATAATACATGTAGCCAGCTTGAGATCCAAATCCAAAGAGCTTACAGGAAGAGTCATTCTCTCCACGGGTGTACCCTCAGTCCACTGGAAGGTTGAAAACCATGCCCGTGTCCTGGGCCCACTTGCTCCTGCCCATTCATTTAGGATCCACAGGACGGGGAACCTAGATGCCAGCATCCTCGGGCCCCCAGATGCTTCTGACAGTAGACTGGAAAGCACATCTTTCCTTCCTCCCTCTTCTTTTCCCAGTGATGTTTTCTGAAAGCCTCTCTGTCACACAGTCAGCCTTGATGACCTTGGTAAATTACACCCTGCTCCTCTCAGAGATTAGGAATGGGAGAGCCCTGCTGTGTCTGGGGAGGCTACCCCTGGGTGAGCATGCTGGGCACTCTTCTCTAATCTGCTAGTGGCCTCTGGGGTGGGAGCACCCACCCTAAATGGGTGTTCCCCGGGGCCGTGCCTGTCTTTAGACATCTTGCCCTGCTGCTGGGTTTGTCAAAAGGCTGGGGCTCTCCTCAGTCAGAGGCTGAGATTACATGTGGTCACTGGGATGGGAGATTTTCCCAGGGTCCCCTGCCTGGGACTGCTGGGGATGGCAAGGTGGGTCTGTGGATCTCTGTTCCCTCCTTTGCATGCTTGAGGTCCACAGCCATGTCGTTGCCACAAATATTGCCACAAATGACTCTTGGCATCCTGGTACCATGGGCAGCCCACTTGTCTGGGCCTGCAGGGATGCCAGCAACATTTTAAAAACTCTCTGATGGTGTCACCACGTACAGAAATGGCTCCCACCCCAGAGGCAGAGTGTTCCCTCAGCTCTGGCATTTAAAGCCTGAGGTAAAAATTTGCACACTGTAAAATTAGTCACTTTAAAACGAACCATTCAGTGACATTTAGAATATTTACAGCACTATGTGACCATTATCCTTGTCTAATTCCAAAACATTTTATCACCCAGAAGGAACCCGGTACCCATTATCAGTCATTCCCCATTGCCCCCGCCCCCAAGCCCCTGGCAATTGCCAGCGTGTTTTCTATCTCTACAGTTTAATCTCTTCTAGATATTCCATGGTGACCTTTTAGATATGACTTCTTTTATTCAGTATAATGATTCTGAGGTCTGTCTACATCTGTCACACATATTTCATCCCTCTTATGACTGAATGATCTTATGTAAATACACACTATTTATCAAGATCAGTGGGTGACTGGATACGGGACCCCCTGCTGAATACCAAACTCCTCAGAAGTGCAATTCCCATGAATTTGCATCTGACCTTTGGACATCTTCCTGTGTGTGTTAGTTCTTCTCTGGAGTTCTTATATATTATATATATATATATATATATATATATATATATATATATGATTTTACATATGTGTATATATATATACACATATGTAAAATCTAGTACAATATAAGTCCATGTTAGTAAGTGCCATATATAGTCTTATATGGGGAACATGATTTTAAAAAAAGCTGAAGTTTGTTCAGGTATAGAAAATTTTACTTTTCCACATATTTTTTGGTCTCTAGTTGATTGAATCCATTAACGTGGAATCATTAAATATGAGGGGCTGATAAGATGATATTTGGTTATCCTGGGCAAATGTTTGGACCGTTTCTGTCTTTTGCATCTTGGAAAATCTGGAAATTTTTAATTTCTTTACATCTGTAACCCAGACACTGCCTGACCAACGCTTTTGGGTTCTCGGGGATTGGTGTGTGGTGATCCTGGATGACCCACTTTCCTGTATATTTAAACATTAATTTTGGGGAGCATAGTGTCTCTCCAGGTTCCGTTTCCATGGGCTTGTGCATTTTAGCTCCATGTCCTGCCGAGTGACCTGGGTCGGATCTCAGCATCATCTCTTCCTACTGTGTGATGGCCCTAACCCTGCCTGGGAGGCTAATGTGTGTGCAGCAGGCTTCAGCAAAGGGCTTGGGCAGTGGAGGGAGTGGCCAGGACAGCACAAGGCTTCAACGGTAACTTAAAGTGGGATTTCACATGCGTATGAGTCGAGAAATTTCTCGTGGACTGTGATTCTCTCGTCATTTTCTTTCCCCTTTCAGATTCTTCCCATGAAGTGTTTAAAGGGACTGTCAGGCAACCCCCCTCATCTGGAGCTTCACAGACTCCTCCCTATGGTTACCCACCTGTCTTAGGGTGAAAAGTTGGCATTGAGGACTCCCCCAAACATTGATTTAATTTTCACCTAGATCAAAAGGAACTTTCTCCTCCTGGGAGGAACTGTGCCCAATTTCTAGCCCAACTCAATGGGCTAGCAGCTCTTTAAAAATAATACACACACCCAAATTTTGACAAGGACCCCCACACGCCCCAGTATTGTGGGGGAGGGGTGGCCTTTCCTTTTGTACACATGTGGTGTCACGGACACAGTGTGATCTTGCAATTAGCCACTTACTCCTTTCTAATAAGTCCTGGTGTTCCTCAGTTTGGTGTTGCAGAACTAAACAAACCAACAAAAACTTGCTTGTAACTAACAGCCAGGAGTTGTTGATCCTTTACTCTGAGCTGGTTGGTTGGTGATGATCGCATGCTTCTGGGGTAGAAAAGGGACACCTGAACTTAAAATGTCCAAGTCTTTTTACCGTTGTGTGTCAACCGTGCTATAGACAGCCTTTAGAGTTTTAAAGGCTGTGTCACCACCGCAGGTGAGAGGTGGGGGGTCTTCAGACACCCTGGAACCGACTGGAGTCGTAAAAAGTGGTCAGGTGGTGGGTCCATGTCAAGGCAGATGTTGCTGACGCAGTGTAGGGGAACCAGTTAAGGGTGGCCAGCAGGTTTGTGTTCGATGTTGACCATGTGGAGCCGGCATTTCCTGCGGTGGGGAGAAAGCAGCTGGAATAGAGTTGGAGTGGGAAAACAGTGGATGGGGACACATTCCAGGTGGGTACCAGGTGTCCAAATAGAGGCAAAGCAAGCAATTGGTGCCTGACATTAGAATACAGTGGTGGTGACAGGGGTGTGGCGTTGAAGGAAAGCAGTAAGCCCTGGGTGTGATGGCTAACCCCTCCCACCCACCCCCATTCCCCGTGTTAATAGGAAGAGCTGAGGGGAAGCATATGTAGAGTCAAGAAAGAACTTTCTAGATTTCCCTGCAGGAGGGAGAAACTGAAGTTCATGGAGTACAAGTTTTCTCATGGTCATACCAAATTTTAGTATATATCTAATATTTATGTATCTTTGTCAAGCCACGATACAGCCAGTTCCCTGGGTGCTTGACCCCTCCCCTTGCCAACGTACCAGACTGCCTCTTGGCTCCAGATGCTGAAGGCTGCATGTATGGCCTGAAAGCGCATGAGCTGAGACTGTGTAACACTCACCTCTGTCTTTCTCAGGTCACCATTCTTGTCAGCCTGGCCCTCGCTTTCCTCGCCTGCATCGTGTTTCTGGTGGTTTACAAAGCCTTCACCTATGACCACAGCTGTCCCGAGGGATTTGTCTACAAGGTAAGGGGTTTGCGGCAGGTGGATAGCCCTAGGTGATTGTCAATGCCTCTCTTCCCTGGTGGCCATATTTGAGCATGGCGCTCTCCTCATGGACTGAAACAAAGCTGGAAGGGAGCAATCTCATCTTCCTGAAGGACCTCTCTCAGGCAGGCACTAGGGCACTATAGCAAAATCAGGAAGTGGGCCAACTCCAGACTGCGCATGAGCAGAGAAGGCCCGCTCCAGACTGCGCATGAGCAGGAAAGGATGCCCACTGACACTTGACACTGACTTGCTCATCTTTGGAAAGTTCTGCTTCACGTGGATCTTCCGGACTAACTTGCTGATTCCTTACCTCAGGGTGTCCCCTAAACAGACACGAGGCAGAGAGCAGTGCTTCTGGGCTTTTCTCCCAGCCTGTGTCCAGACCCCTGACCCTCTGGGTCTCTTTCCTCCTGACTGTGGCTTTTGTTGCCTCCTTCCTTCAAAGATTTGGGTAACCTGGGGCTCTTCTTATTCCTTTGGAGAATTGTGTGTGCCCAAACAGTCAAATAGTTTAGCACAAAATAAATAAATAATAATAATAAGTAAGTAGAAACAAACAAACAAGTCTACTGGGTAATGGACTCTTAATACATGTTGGTTGCAATAAAGCTAGCTGTTTTAAATTTTAAACAGGTGATGATTTTTTTTCTTGTTTTTTGGATTTTGGGGTTTTTTTTTGTTTGTTTGTTTGTTTGTTTGCTTTTGGGTTTCTCTGTGTAACAGCCCTGGCTGTCCTGGAACTCGCTTTGTAGACCAGGTTGGCCTCGAAATCACTGTCTCTGCCTCCCAAGTGCTGGGATTTACCACCACCCCGGCAATGTTAATTTTTATAACCACCATTCGCTGAGTATTTATTTTCTGTCAGGCTATTTACTAGAAATTTCCATAAACATCCTCTCTACTGAGCCACACAACTGTTCTGAAAATGGGATTATTTGGGTCCCTGTTTTCCATAAGAAGTAACAGAAATTCGGGGTATTTAGTGAAGAGGATTTCCCAAGGCATCGCAGCTAGGAAGATGTTCCAGAGTGGGGGATCAAAGGGAGACTGTTCCAACTTGAGAGCGTGTGCATTTGGGTGCTGCTGAATGCCTCCGTGGAGTGATGCTCTGGAGGAAGGGAAGCTGAGGCTCTGAAAGAACACAGACAGTGAGAGCAAGCACTGGAGACAGCCGAGTAAACCACGCTTTATCTGCACAAGGGGATTCTTTAGAAGTATGACAGCCAAAAAAGACTGTCTTCCTTGTGACGGATTTCCCTCTAAGACAATATTGGCAATCAAAGGAAGAAGTTCTACCTGTGCGCAGAAGTGGGGAGGTGGAAGGGGTTTGCTTTACATTTTCCCAGAAGGAAATTCTAAAAAGATAAAGTTTAAAATACCAAACATGGATGCTCAGAGGGGAGGAAGGAGTCAGGGAGGGATGCAACATTCATCCAGAATTAGCTCACTATATATTTTCCTTAAAATACATAAATTGTTGCCTTATTTGATAAATAAATAAGAAAAAGTAAACACTGGAGATTAAAAACAAGCTAAACAAAGAACCTAGTTCTGTACCAAGTGAAGAAAACTCAGCAAAGAAAACTAGGATTTGGAATAACCGCAGGGTGCAGCCTGTATGTAGACTGCAGAGTCTTAGGAGAACATACGATGGAGGGGTGACAGGAGAACCCCTCACAGGCTGAAACTATCGTAAGTTCAAAGTGCCTTCTAGTGCATCTCACCTATCCGGTGTCAGAACTTGGGCCTGCAGTTGGCCCAAACCGCCAGGAACAACGCCTCCTTTGTAACATTAACTGTTTTATGCAATTTATTGAGTACTGTGCTAGATTGAGAAACAGGATTGTATAGGTACACATTAGTGCCATCAAACAGTTGAAAATGCCCAAGTCAAACCCTTTAAACAGAGAATGTCTATAGCTTAAGGACATTAAGACAATTGGTAGTATTCTATAATTATCCTTATATATGGTGGAATACTACAAATGCATAATGCAAATTCATATTAATGTCAGAAACCGAAAACATTGACATGAGAAAAGAAATGCATATAAAGGAAATGCAAAGTACATGAAATTGTCGTTGTCTGTGGACAGTGGCCCAGATAGCTCCTGGGGACCAGACAGACTAGGGGACCCCATGTCGTGCTACCAGGAGCTACTATTGTCATATGGTCATCGAGCAGATGAGTCTGGTCTTACCTTGGTACCAGCAGGTGTATCTCCTCTGCTCTGGAGATGGCGATGGTAGAATATTGGGGAAGGTCTGCTGAGGTGTAATTGGGAGCCGGATGAAACGGGGCAGCAGTGTCTCCTCCGTGGGTGCCAGCAGCCCAACCAGCTACACTTGACTCTTACCTCTTTCTTCCCCAGCACAAGCGCTGTATCCCGGCCTCGCTGGATGCTTACTACTCATCCCAGGACCCCAGTTCCAGGAGCCGCTTCTACACAGTCATCAGCCACTACAGCGTGGCCAAGCAGAGCACCGCCCGGGCCATCGGGCCGTGGCTGTCGGCCGCTGCCGTCATCCACGAGCCTAAGCCACCCAAGACCCAGGGCCATTAGAGGCCTGCCCCAGGCGGGGTGGGGGTGGGGGTGGAAAGGGGAACCCCCGACTGGCTAAGCGAAACTGGAGCTACAAGACAACACTGTACTGCTGGGGTACGGGGTGGGGGCGGGGCAGGATGGGGGTCTGGGGAGAACTCCCCGAAAATATTGTGCACTGGAGTTGTCTGAATCGATCTTTCCTTTTGTCCTTTCGTATTGTTGCTTCGTACCCAAGTCAGGCTCGTGTACAAAGGCATGTTTCGTGTCGATTGTTCCCATGTAAGATATTTTCAAAGCCACCGCTTATTCTTTGTTAGGATAATTTAGAGACAGAAAGGGGAGCCAGAGAAAAATGAATAAAAAGCATGAAACGGGCTGTGTGTGGAAGACACAGCAGGGTGGCGAAGAGCACAGCCTCTCTGGGCTTCTTAGATAAGGCACCGTGGCTTCAGTGTGGCAAAGGGTGGGCTGTTTGGTTTGCCTGTGGTCTGCAGGAGAGGGGCACAGCAGGGAAGGTTGAATTGGAGAGAAAGGTGATGTTGGCATTTCTAAACCGGGAATGCGTAGAGTACACTCCGTGGTGAGTTTGCAGGGTGAGCGCACAGAGGGAGCCGTCCGTGCTCAGCCCAGGGCAGCCTGTGGGACCTAGGCTCCGAATGCTCACAGGCAGCTGTGGCGCTTCAGCAAACACAGACGTGGGTAGATGTTGTCTTTCTTTTATTTTTTCTAGGGGTAACCCTAGATGCTTCCTGTGATTTCAAGATGGCAGGAGTGGAAAGGGAGAGGAAGGAAGAGAGGGGACAAGGAGATGGGTCAGGTGGGTCGTCCTGGGCTCAGCTTCTAGCAGAGGCACTCAGGTTTTACATGCTTGCTCTTTCCCAAAGTGCTCATGACAGCAGCGGCAACAATTGGGTCCTAGCCAGGAAATCCAAGAGACAGCCGGGAGGAAACCCGAACATTGGGCCTGCGGTGGTGACAGGTCATTTCTGGAAGAAGCTGGAGAAGGCGGCTGTCTTTGGTTTCCCTTGTTGTGTTGACAGAGGATAGGCATCCAAACTCCCCAGAAGCACCTGATTTGAGGGGGTGAGGGGACATGGCCAGCATCCTTAGGCTTCCTGTTACAGGGCACTGTAGGGCAAGCTATTGTGTGTGTGGGGGGGCTCTTGCTTCTCAGGGGCATTCCAAGAAGGCCCTTTTCTGTGGAGGTGCTGGCTGTAGGCCCAAGAGGACCAGAACTGGCCAGGAGAATTGTTCATTTGACATGTGTTACTGTTTCCCAGTGCCTCTCCAACAGGCCATTTAAGGGTGGTTTTTATTTGTGGCTTGCTATATTGCTGAAATCATTTTACACAGCAGCTGGGTAATAGAGTAGTGTAGCTCAAGCTGTCCTGCCAAACACGCTCATCTGATTTTTCCTCCCTCCTCCCCCGGAATCCCATCACCTTGAGTCACCTGTAAATTCATTTGTCATCTGAAGCGGATCCACAAATCGTCCCTAGCAAAACCACAGAGCGCTTTATAATTTTGTGGTGTATTTTTGTCAGTAGGTAGCAGAGGCTGAAGTATTTTTTGGTGTAATTCTTGAAATTTTCTGACAGGAAAAAAAATAAACATAGATGTGTCTGAGAGTCTTGACCGTTCTTTCCAGCTTTACCTCGCTGAGGGTACAGGAGAGGGGGATTGGGAGGCCAGGAGCAGAGTGTCCTGCTAAGTGGGAGAAGGAAGAGGGAGTATGGCAGGGGTCTCTATCTTAAAATAACTATAGCCTGATACACTGCTGACGGCCTGTCATGATACTGAGGGCCTAGGCAAGGTCCTGAAGCCTTAACAAGATCTTAAGGGCTTTGTACAGTATTCAAGGTGTCACATGACACCAGGTCCTTGAAGGGTACAGAGGTCCAGATATGTTGCTAAGTAGCTAATAGGATGCTCAGGGTGTGACATGATATGAAGTATGTAATACCAAGAGGCTAATAATGCTGAGGTCATGGTGTGCTGCTACTGTTCTGATTACGTCAGAAGGCCTGACATAATACTGAGGGCATTACATGATGCAGAGATCCTGATGATGATGCTAAGGTCCTTACATAATGCTGACCTTAGGTTATAATCCTGACAGCATGGAAAAGCATTGACAAGCCAGTAAGGGACCGACATGCTGGTGAGGGCCTGACACTGTATTTACTACCCGATCACATACCAAAGTTCTGAGATGACACCGATGATCTGGATGTGATATTCAGCTTCTAAAATGATGCTGCAGGCCTGACTTGGTGGTGAGTTACTGATATGATGTTGAGGCCCTGATATGAGGCTGAAGTTACAGCACTTTACTGATGTCCTGATATGTTACTGAAATGAGGTCCTGAGATGATGCTGAGCTCTGGATGTGACAACATGTCCAGGTATCATGCTGATGTCCATATATGATGTTTTGTTCTGTCATACTGAGGGCATTAAATGATGCTTGGGGTCTTAGTGGTACTGGTACACTAACATGATGCTTAGTCCCTGAGACAATGTTGGGGTCTTTATATGAAACTGGAAGCCTGATGTGATATTGAGGTCCTGACATGCTGGTGAGCTCCTGACAAGATGGTACAGGCCTGGGATGATGCTGAGGTGATATCAATGCTGGGGCTAGCCTGACATGGTGCAGTAAGTCTGACCTGATGGCTTGTGTCATACCAAGGGCCTAACCAATACGATGCAGAGGACCTAACATGATGCTGAAGTCCCTACGTGACAATACCAAAGGACTGACACCATACTTAAGGTCTGACATGATACTGAAGTCATGATGTGACAGCAAGAAACTAGTGATACTGAGGACCTAACAGGATGCTGAGATCCTGACATGGTAATGAAGCCCTCCCGTGACCCTGAGGGCAAGATGGTATTGAGATTTGGCTACTGTGGAAAGATCTGACACATGCTAATACCTTATAGTGACACTCAAGTACAGACAGATTCTGAAGTGCTGATAAGATGCTGCAGCCCTGCTATTGCACAGAAAGTCTGACATGATGAAAGGGCCCACATACAATGCTCAGGAGTCCTGGCATCACAGGAAGAAGGCTCTGACACAATGCTGAGGCTTATACCTAATATTGAGGTGTGAACATCACAGTGATTTCCTCTCATGTTTCTGAGTGCATATCATAATGCTGTTGGTGATTACATCATTTTCAGAGCCGGACATGACATGGTATCCAAGCCTGATATGCTAAGTTTCTGGTATGATGCAAAGGATCTGACATGATGTTGAGGTCTTGATATGGTGAGGTTCAGACACGATAGGGAAGGCATGACCTGATACAGAGGCCGCGGCATCATGCCACGAATCCAAAACGATGCCAAAGTCCTCCCATTCTGCTGAGGCTGTATGTTGGTGAAAGGCACGGTGCTGTGATCCTCACTTGGTGTTGAGGTCTCGACAGCATGCTGGAGGGCTGACATGGCGCTGGTGGTCTGGTATCATGCTGAAGGCTTGACAAGAAATTAAGTCCTGATACACTGCCGAGGTCCTGGTACGATGCTGAGTGTCGAACATGACACTCAGGCCCAGACATGACAGAGAAGATCTAACATGATATGAGAGATCCATTCATGACACAGGTGAAGACATGATGTCAAGGTCTGGATACAATACTGTGATGCTAAAGACCTACTATGATGCTGTCATCCTGACATAATACTTAGGGATTAATATGATACATGGGTTCTGACATGACATTAGACTCCTACAATTTTTCTGAGGGCCTGGCATGAGGCTGAGGACCTAATATGATCCTGAGTGACAAACACAATGCTGAGGTTCTGATATGACATAGAGGTCCTGATAGAAGAAGCTGATACTAGCATGGCAATGAGATCATGCCTTGATAATGAGGAAATGGTACAATGCATGGGGGATGGGCAATGTTGATTTTGTTGCATAACTCTAGGGAACTCACATGTTAAGACATGTTGCTAAGGGCCTGACCATATGCTCACATCCTGATATGTTGCTGAGGTCACAACATCATCGTGAGAACATACTGTGATGCTTAGGGCCTCACATGATGCAGAGGCGCTGACATAATTTTGAGGCACGGACATGATTCAGGCTGCCTGATGTGTTGCTGAGGTCCCACATAAGGTTGAGGTCCTGTCACTGTACTTAGGCCTGACATGATAATGATGTCCTGACCTGGATTTGAGGATCTGATATGAATCCAAGGTTCTGATGTGTCACTGAAGTCCCACCTGATGTTGAAGACATGAAGAGATTATGAAGTCCTGATGTTACTGGATGTGTGGTATGACCCTAACATGATACTAAGGATCTGACACAGAGTGCTTGCCATAATCCTGAAGTTCTAACATGATGCTGAGGGCTCGACATGATCCTGAAGGCCTGAAGTGATACTGAGTCCCTGACACCCAAAGGATGATATGACACTGAGTGGGGCATGGTAAGATACTCAAGTCCTGACAAATTACTAAGTTCCTACCATTCGAGACCCTAGAATGATACTGAGGGCCCAACCCTGTACTGAGGTCCTGACATGACTGAGTAGTTTGGCTAGAAACAAAATTTCTTTCTCGTCGGTCCAGTTGCTGGAAGTTCAATATCAAGGTGGGCGGCACCTTCTAGGAAGGCAAAGAGTCTGTATAAGAAAGCAAGGAATCCACCTCAAGCAGCAAACCCTCGCATTCAGCATTAATCTGTTCATGAGGCTGAAGTCCTCAGGGCTCGCAAATCTCTTACTAGGACCCACCTCCATCAATGTTATTTGGGAGATCAAGTTTCCAACACATACTTTTGGGTTACATATCCAAACCATAGCATGTAGTCACTACCCTGAAGTTTAGAGACAAATTAGATACAGAAATAGACAGTGGCAGCAGCGGGGTCTGCTGATACCCTTGCTACCATGCACTTGGTTGCTAGGCAGCGGCTCAAGGAGGAGGCAGGGAACACTGGGGCCACCATTGTCTTCGCTTGCTTTGGGCAGTAGTTATTACCATCATTAGATGGATGAAGAACTGAAGCTCCAAGGCATGGCCCTATTGACAAACTGGGATTGAAATCTAGGTTTGGGTGATTCCTTGGCCCCTGAATTCTTTCTGTTGTGTGTCAGACTCCAAGCACCGCAGTCACAATTACAGCTCATCTCTCAGAGCGCCAAGCTGCAGTTTTCACAGAAGCGAACTCATTTATTCTTAGCTTGAACTCAGTCTAAGTGTTTAATGCTAAGAATAGCAAGTGCCCTTTGCTGTGCCAAGCGCTAAGCGCTCACCAGTTCCAGGAAGGAGCCACCCCTACCTTCAACATCACTGCCACCGGCAGTCCCTACCGCTCCCATTTTCAGTGTGCAAACAGAGGCAAGGAGGCAGTTTGTTCGAGGTGATGTGGTAGGTGAGGGAGCTGTGATTCCAACCCACGCATTTTGGTGCTCTTGTCTTAACCACTGTTTCATCAGCAACAGCCACGCATCTCTACGCTGTGCTCTGAAGTTGTGGTTTATACCCACACATCCTCCTGCCTCGCATGGCAGGCCATTCGGGGAGGAGGTGAGGACTGACGAGGTTGAGTTGAAAGCAGGCACATTACGCTAATTGTTGAACTGGGGGGTTGGGACTAGCCATGCAAGACTGGAAGAGAGAGAGAGAGAAGACAGCATAGCCCTTGCCCCCGGAGGGCTGTCCGAGCTGCTAAGCACGGGGCAGAGACAACCCTACTCATACCCCAGAGCTCTGCACAGCCAGCCTGTCTTTTGGAACAGTGAGCCTGGGAGGCCTAGGAGGAGCTGTGAGCTGGCATTCCTCTTACAGAAGCCATGGATCCATATAGCCAACACGTAAACACCAGATGCATTATTCTGTGACACAGAGTCAACTAAAGACTTAATGAGCACATGTTCAAACATTCTGTCATAAATGGATTTGGCCACTCTATTGCCAAAAAAAAAAAAAAACCCAGAAAAAAGAAAAAGATACCACCAAAGTTATCTTTTCTCCACCTCAACAAGTCATGTGTAATATGTATAGTAGGGGGAGCAAAGGACAGAGCAGGGGCATCGGAATTTCGATTACTAGGAGTGACCTTAATGCTATTGCTGGTGGCGTTATAATGTTCTCATCAGAATAAAGGGAATATAATCCCCTGGATAAGCAGGAGTGCCAGGGCAGTGAGAAGAATTTACCCAAAGCTTTAGTCAAGAAAATCTCCTTTCTCTCAGAGCCCTGCTGAGCCAGCAATGATCATAAAACCAGGACCCAGGTTAGTGGAAGAAACTCCCTTTGTGGCCTCGGCATACTTTTCAATCTATGAACCCCGGGAACTCTTCTGAGAGGAGGGACCACCGCTGTACGCTGTACAGGAGCATTGGCGTGAGTCTCTGGGAGCAGATTAGATGTCCCAGTGTGGATGTCAGCCTGAGAAGTGGGTTGTGAAGGACAGGTTCCAGCTTGATGGAAGAACCCAGGAGGGAGGCTCAGTGGAGGCGCCCTCCGAAACCACTGGAACAGTGTTTTCAAGACGCCAGGAGGAGGGGAGCTCACAGCTTCCCACTGGTGCTCCTGGGATCTCCTCCCCGGGTAGCGCCGCCGGCCGCGTACGAAGCCTCAATCTAGAAGGAAGCTAGCTAGCCTGCTCCCCAGGCTCACCGTTGAGGCCGGAGGACAGAGCGAGCCAGACAAGTGAATAGATAATTGCGGGCTCTCAGCGAGAAGAGATGGCGCTGGAGGGGATCCCAGCAGGTGATCAGGACAGAGCTATTTTAGGGAGACATGTTATTTTGGGGGACAACTGAGAGACCACCTCTTAGAATTGCCCTGGATCAGTTTATTCCCGTGCCACCTCCACGGTTCGCTCTAATCTGACTGGGGGCTTGTGTAGAAGAGGAGGATGAATTCCTCACGTTTCCAAGAAGTCAAAAAACAAAAAACAAAAACCTAGCAGGCTTGCACAGTTGAAGGGAAAGGCTGGTTTCCATGGCAACATCAATGTCAGACTCAGTTCAGCATGGTGTCTACCCCCCGCCCCGACTCCCACCCTTTCATCAGAAAGGGTCTCTCCCTCCCCGGGAACTCAGGCCTGCAGCTCGGTTGGTCACAGTGGCCCTCCCCTGGCCAGGCCGCCCTCTGGAAACCTGCTGCGTCCCCCTCTCTTTCTCGGTCTTTGTCTTTCTCCACCTTCAGTCAAAAGGATGGTGCCTGAGTCTGTGGATGACCTGAATTTGTTTCATTTGAGGTTCCTGGTGGGCTCTGTGCCGGCTTTCGGGCTGTGTACCTGGTGAGCAGACAGGGGAAGGGGAGCATGGTGTCCCTGAGGGGAAGGCGAGCAGCCCGTGTCCCCCAGCTCCTTCTCTCCCTGCGTCTCATCCTTCAAGGGGGGGATCATGATTGCTTTTGCCTCATTTTGTGAGAATTCCACGAGACGACACTTGAGGATCTACCCACAACAGACTCAACCCGTGGCGCCCACTCTGCCTGCGTGTGTCCTGCTTGGAGGTTGGAATTATGTACAAGCACCTCGGTCTCCAGCAGGGCTGCTGGGGCTTACATATGTCAGCTGCATCTTGGAAGCTTACAGCTGTGGCCCCTTCCCCAGTCCCACTTACAGCCTGTCAGAACCAGGGGCGGCCCCATTGCCCATCCCTATGGGCAGTTTTAACTCCTGAGTTCAGTTATATGGAAATAGAATTTTTAATGGTAAAATTAAAATAATTATTTCACAGTCATGAATCCTGAAACAAGGTTGAGCAAACTCTTCACATAGACTATTTTTTAAATGAATCTATAGGCTTTATTCAAATATCACCAGATTTTCCATTAAAATCCTTTTTTCAGATGCAGGATATGACCTATAATCCCACATGGCATTTATGTATGTACATACGAATATATATATATATATATATATATATATATATACACACACACATTTGTATGTGTGATTGTATATGTGAATTATGTATGCATGTGTGTACATATGTGTGTGTATGTATTTATACATGTATATGTGCATATATGTATGTTCGTAAGTGTATATATGCATACATATATGTTGTGTGTCCATGTGTGCATGCATGTATGTATACGTTTGTCTATATTTGTACATGTGTGTATATGCATACATGTATGTGTGAAAGCATGTAAAGATGTGTATTGTGTACTTATATGTGTGTGTATGTGTGTACATGTGTGCATATATGTATATACATATACTGTATGTATATGTATATTCGTGTGCGTATGTGTGGTGTGTGTGTGTGTATTTTGTACAAACCCATAGCCTCGCACATGCCCGGTGAGTGCTTTACCACTGAGCCACACCTCCAGGCTCATCTTACATTTTTTGTTTTCGAGTCCTGGAATCTGTCGTGTCTCTAAGAAGCCTTAGCTCCTTCTACTGCAACAAGATACTTAGAAACCAAGATTTGGGTGTAAATATGCACACCAGTAGAGAGCTGCACTGGTGTCAGTCCCTGGTGGCATACCCTATGGAGCGTGTGTGTGTGTGTGTGTGTGTGTGTGTGTGTGTGTGTGTGTGTGGTGTGTGTGTGTTTCCATTATCTGTTATCTATCTAACTCATCTACTGTTATCTGTCTCAAGCACACACAAGTCTGTTTTGACCTCTCTGAGTGAAAAACACCAGAGATCACCCCAGCATTCCTCCTCTGCTTGCCTGTCCCTTTGTTTTCTGACAGTTGGAAATGACACTGTCTTACACACTTATTCACTCACTTCTAGTGTGTATGTAAGGTTTCAAATACCCAAATTTCTTCAGACTTGGAAGTTCTGATGTCATTAGAGACACTTGCTGGATCATCTGAAGTGGTGTTTTGAGTGTTCCGACTTCTCTGTGTTTATTTGTAAGGACGTGTACGTAAAGCCACTTTCCATTTCCGGAAGGCTAACACTGGGGATGTGACAATGCATGATGCTTTACATAAGCTGTGTATCATCCTAAGGCTTTACCATCGAGAGTAATGATAGGTTCTTATTAAAAATAATACTTTATTCCAGAGGACCCAGGTTCAGTTCCTAGGCCCACATGCAACTCACAGTTATCTCTAACTCCAGTTCTAGGAGCTCTGACATCCTCACACAGACATATATACAGGCAAAATACTAATGCACGTAAAATAAAAATAAATAAATAAATATAATACTTTAGCCAGACGTGGTGGCGCACGCCTTTAATCCCAGCACTTGGGAGGTAGAGGCAGGGGGATCTCTGAATTCGAGGCCAGCCTGGTCTACAAAGTGAGTTCCGGGACAGCCAGAAGGAACCCCATCTCAATAATAATAATAATAATAATAATAATAATAATAGTAATAATACTTTACACATCATAGATGCCTAACCTCATCAGCTTATGTAAGACCCTGGCTGCTTTATAAAAATATCATCCCCCAGCTTCCTCTAAGTGTCTCTAGAAGCTCTCGAGCAGACTCTTACATGTGCTAGAGAAGGAACGTGTGACCCTTGAGCTCTGCTGGCCTCTGTGACTACCTCGATGTTCTCGGACTCTGGTGAGGCAGCCTGGGTGCCCTGGCATCTCTGTAGCTTCCGGCAGCCACTCCAATGGGTGACAGAGAAGCTCTCTGCCTCCTTCGGCTTTCCCTATGAGGGCCCTGCTTCAGGACTTCTCTCATCCTCACTTCCGGCTGAGTTTTCACCAGATAGTCCCTGCCTGTTTTTATTTTAGTCACTGTATCCCACGCCTCTGTCCTGTACCACATGGGACCCATTTATGAATGCACAGGGGCCACCTTCCAAATAAACCTGTGTGACAGCTAATGCGAGAAACCCATGGAGTTTATTTAAGGAGTAAAGGAATTTATTTGGGGGTTAACTCACGACCATAGGAGATTTATCGTAGGGTCTGGGAAAGCTGAGCTACGTCCCATGCTGATTTGCCTGGTCCAAGATCTCAGCATCCAATGCCACAAGGAGGCGAAGAAGAGAGCCGCATATGTGCATCCCAGGTCTTCAGGGTCCCGAGCGGCCACACCCCAGGGGCCTGTACTTCAAGGTCATAGGCAGGTGTAATAGTTACCTGTTACTTCAGTAGGGGCAATCCTTCAAGGTCATAGCTAGAACAACTACCCACTACAGACAGCCGTCATGCTTGGCTTGTAAGTAACTGGCTTTCATACCCCAGCTGCTCCTGTCTGCACCCAGGACCCACTCAACAAACCAGTCACATTGCCCAGGCCCGTTGAGCCCTGCGGCAGTCCAGTACCCTGTCTTTCTACAGTGCTCAGTACTCCCTCTGCTACTCAGTTGACGCTAGTACTGACAGAGCTTGACAGGTCCCTAGGACCTCTTGTGATCCCCGCTCATCTTGGGGGTTGTCACCGGGTCCCCCTCTTGGGTCCACAATGTCACACATGCCAGTCATCATTGCCGTGTGTGCGTGAGTGGGTGTGGAATGCATCGCTTCTAGGTTGGCTCTTTCAAGTGGGTGGGCTTTTCTGCTCTTCCTCACTAACTG
This sequence comes from Peromyscus californicus insignis, assembly GCF_007827085.1. Taxonomy (NCBI): domain Eukaryota; kingdom Metazoa; phylum Chordata; class Mammalia; order Rodentia; family Cricetidae; genus Peromyscus; species Peromyscus californicus. The sequence continues at coordinate 89,878,428 of NW_026294551.1, read as the reverse complement.
TCCCCATTCTTTGACATGTAGAAGCTGGAGGCTCTCCAGCATTCAGGGATGATAGAGCCACAGGATGGAGGGGACGTGGATCCCTGACTGTCCATGTTGAAAAGAGCCACCTGTCCACATGGGGCTCTTCCCCGAGCAAAAAAATAACTTCCACAGTCTTGGTGAGATGTTGGCTCTGCTGGTCATAGCAGAGTTACCTTGACGACATCCAATGGAAACCTCTTTTCCATCAGGACATTAGATCTGGTCTAGAACTGGTTTAACAGTGGCTCACGATGCCCGGCTCTGCCTCCCCAAGTATCAGATCTCTCCCAGGGGCTCCTCTGCTTCCAAACTGTGAAATCTGCCAACCATGTTGGAGCTCATAATCAGGACTCAGTTTAAAATTCATTGTTTTTCTCAAATTCTCCCCCGTCCCTTCAAACAAGGTAAGGGCCTCTGTTGTAGTCCTTGCAAGTCTGTGTATCCCTTCGCCACAGAATTCTAACAATCTGTTTTTAGATACAGGGTTGCTTGCCTGTTAGTTCCTAAAATGGATGGTTGAACCTATGGGTTGAAAAAGCAGTTCTGCCACTAATCCCTAAATGTCTTTCAGCATCCTAGTTCCTTCTCATCAGAGTCACAACCATAGACACTTCTTTCTGCTGGTTATTTCTAAAGGAATTCTCATCTGTTCCCTCAAACTCAACACATTTCCCCAAACCTTCATGCTATGTCCCCCAAAATATGCTTTATTTCTGTGTCACTTAAGTTAGGTAATGACATCACCAATCACTGGGTTTTGCAGACCGCCAGTGTGAATATTGTTATTGTTGTTGCTATTTTTAATTGTTATTGATTTGAAGTGCTAGGGACTGACCCCAGGGCCTTGTGCACCCTAGGCAAGTGCTCTTCCATCCTGAGTGACATTATCACTTCACAGATGTTCAAAGATGTAAGCTGAGGCAGGCAGAGCACTGGGAACCTGCTCTGCTATTCCAAGACCTGCCCTGTACCCTGCTGTGGAGGCTCACGCCTGCCCACATGTTCTTCCTCCATCTTCCTTTCAGGCATCGAGCATCCCTCCCCACAAGCCCTGCTCCCCTCCAGAACCAAAAACCATCACTGATTTCTCTCCCTACTAGCTTTTCCCCTGCAGCTTTAAATAAACACATTTGATTAGGAGAATGTGCCTTTCTATGTCAGTAATTTATTCCCTTCCATGCAAATTGCCCAATTAATTAAAAAAAGGAAAAAAAAAAAACACAATTCAGATGAGTGATCTCCTGAAAGAGAAAAAGAAGAAGCTGTTAGCAAATTGGTAGCATGCAGAGAATCCTAGACTTGGAGGCACACAGACGCAACTTGGAATCCCAGCCTCAGCTCTCTGGCTGTGAGCTCTCAGGCTGGCCCCGTCGCCTACCTGAACCTCTTCCTCCGTCGGAAGTAGCACATTACTGTGTTTCATAGAACTGTTGTAGGGTCATCTGAGAAAGTATACAGATCCTTTGGGGGATTCGGAGATCCTCTGAAAATAAGGGAAGAATAACCTCTTACATAGATGTTCACGATGAAAAATTTGGTTCATATGTGTCCTCTCAAGGACACACTGCTAGAAACTCAGAGTCATGCCTCAGTAGGGAGCTCCTGGTTCTGCTGTGGGTTGAATTCTGTCTCCTGAAAACAAATATGCTGCAGTGCTAATCCCCAGTATCTCAGAGTGGGACTTCATTTGGAGAAAGGCTCTTTACATAGACATTTAAACTACAAATGAGGCCGCATTAGGGTGGACCCCTGATCCGAGTCCACCCTAATTATTATCAGACTTAGGCTCACAGCCTGTGCCCCAACAAGCCAGGTTTGGCACCTGTCTTTGATAAGTCAATTTAAAAAGCCTAATTAGTGATGAAAAGCAGGGGAAAAAATTGATTCATTTAACGTGGCTACATTGGGAAAAGTGACACAGAAGTGTCCATCGACCCCTCAACCTCTCACACACACATTTGGGGTCCTGACATGAGTTTAGATTTAAGCAGAGGGCCAGAGTTCAGCCTTTGGATCAAGATGAAGAATTCTCCAGCACCATGTCTGCCTGCATGCTGCCATACTCCCAGTCACTGCTCCCCGCCATGATAGTGGACTAAACCTCTGAAACTGTAAGCTGCCACCACAATTAAATGTTTTCCTTTATAAGAGTTGTCATGGTCACATAGGGTGTCTCTTCAGAGCAATAGAAACACTAACTATGATATTGGGTACCTGAGAAGCCTGCTAGAGGATTTCAGATTCCCAGACAGGCTCTCTGTAGGGCACTTGCCATTTCTTTGACAGCAGCTATGACCAAGAGGCTGCTATGAGTGGATGTGGCTTGACGAGCCCCCAGCCCCAAACCCAACACCCACCATTAGCCGAGAAAAGTAAAGAAAGAATGAAACTTCATTTGGACAAAATGATCTGGGACACAAACTCTCTAACTTCATGTATTTGCTGTTAGCTTTCAATCTCCTCTTTTGTAATCATGAGAGTTAGATAAAACAGCATTAGCAATTTGGGCTTGAAATCAGCAAAGGTAGTTGGCATTTAATTAAAAGAGGAAAATCTTTTAAAGTCATTATTGTATTCTGTAGCAGCAGGAGGAATGCTTATAATTAGTTGTTCTTTGACCCTTTTCGAAGCTCTGCAGCTGAAAGCTGGTCACACTGGGCTCAAGCCAACCCCAAATCCACTTTAAGTGTGATGCAGGGCCAGCGGCTGGGTGCCTCCTCACTGGTAGGGCCACAGTCCCCTTCAGGTCTGCATCTTAAAGTACGAAGGAGGGAGGGAGGAGCTTTTGCATAGGTTCTGCCAGCCAATATCATCCTGCAGGCCCAGGACAAAACCTTCTACTGAGGCCTGGAAGAGCCACAGCTACAAGGCACACTGTGGCTCCTCTGCCCTGAAATGTGGACCTTTCGTCCAGGCCTCATCTCTACAGGGGGCTGGATTCTTTGCAAATGAATTTCCTGTCACAAAACTGAAGGACCAGCCCCGTTTCTCCCTGAGCTAAAGATTCATTTCCCCAGATTTTCCCCGCAGAGAGTGCTCTATTTATCTGGGAGAAATGCCTTAAAAGGCAGTGGAGGTCAGGTTGGTAGCCTAAGCCATAAACTTCAAACATCTTCACTCAAAGTCCTTCTGAAACAATGATTCTTTTTTAATGAAGTTTGTGTCACATAGTTCTGTCTAGCATATACATTTAAAAAATGTATCATTATTTTATATTATGTGCATGGATGTTTTTCCTGTGTGTATGTCTGTTTGCCACAATCTGTGCCTGCTACCCTTGGAGACCAGAAGATAGTATAGACTAGGAGTTACAGAAGTCTGTGAGCACCCATGTGGGTGCTAGGAATTGAACTCTAGTCCTCTGCAAGAGCAGCCAGTGCTCCTTTTTCATTCATTCATTTATTTGTTTGTTTGTTTTTATTTATTTCTTTTACATCTTGGCCGCAGTCTCCCCTCCCTCTTCTCCTTCCAATCCCCCCCCAAACCCCTCCATCCCCTCTCTGTTCCCATTCCCCAATCCACTTCTTCTATTTCTGTTTAGGAAAGGGTAGGTCTCCCATGAGTATCAACAAAACATGGCAGCCAATGCTCTTCACCACTAAGTCAACACTCCAGTCCTATTACACACATTTTTAAAACACAAGTTCAATAATTATAAAAGGTGTAACATTGTTTACTGTATACAAGTTTGTGCTTTAAACATATTTGCTTTGAAACCTGGGAGCTGCCGTTAGCTATTTCAGTTCTAATAGAGACATAATTGAATGAAAAAAATAATAAAAAGGAAAGAACATGACTGCTCCTAGGTATGGTGAAGGAGAAAGTTTATTGGAAATAAAAGGCAGAGCATAGCCAGAGGCAGAGACATCTGGGAAAATCCAGAGTGGACATGACCCTGAGTCGTGTGAGGAGAGGTGGGGAGGAAAGGGAGGAGCGTTGTTGTTTGATTTTTACTCTTTTGGGGGGCCCACCATCCAGCTCCCAAATAAATCACACAAGGAGGCTTATTCTTAATTATTAATGCCTGGCCTTAGTTTGGCTTGTTTCTTGCCAGCTTTCCTTAACTTAAATTATCCCATCTACCTTTTGCCTCTGGACTTTTCCCATTCTCTTACTTCTGTAAATCTTACTCTTACTCTATGGCTTGCTGTGGAGCTGGGTGGCTGGCCCCTGGAGTCCTCTCCTTCTCTGGCTCCTGGATCTCTCCCAGATTTCTCCTTCTATTTATCCTCTCTGCCTGCCAGCCCCACCTATCCTTTCTCCTGCCTCACTATTGGTCATCCAGTTCTTTATTAGACCATCAGGTGCTTTAGACAGGCACAGTAACACAGTTTCACAGAGTTAAACAAATGCAACAGAAACCAAAGTAACATACCTTAAAATAATATTCTACTACAGAGCCGGACCAGGTGCAGCAGCCAGAGGACAAAGGTTAAGGAAAGAAAGGCATGCAACCAAAATGTCTGAATTATGTAAGGAAGGGCAGCTCAGCCCCTGGGATGGAGAGTTCTAGGTAGAGGATGGGGTGCAGATGTAACCAACCGTCTTATTAAATAAGAACACAGAGCCAATACAGAGATGAAAGCCAAGATGTCAGAGCAATAACTAAGAGCTAAAAACCTTACCCTTCACTGTCGCTGTTGCCCTACCTCTCCAAAAGAGACCTACTTCCTGTGTGTCTGTCTTTTTATAGTGTTTCTGTTCTGCCTTCTCATTGGTTGTAAACCCAACCACATGACCTTCTAGTCACTGCCTGTCTGTACAGACCTCCAGGTCTTCTATGGTTGGTATTGAGATTAAAAGTGTGTGTCTCCATGCTGGCTGTATCCTTGAACACACAGAGATCCGCTTAGCTCTGCCTCCCAAGAGCTGGGATTAAAGGCATGCACCACCACCGCCCAGCTTCTGCTAAGGCTTGCTATTAGCTCTGACCTCCAGGCAACTTTATTTATTAACATACAAATAAAATCGCATTTCAGTACAAATAAAATATCACCATATTTCCCCTTTTCTATTTTAATAAAAAGAAAAAAGGAAAAAGGTTATAACTAATGTAAGAAAAACTATATGCAAAAGTACAATAACTATATACAATATATACGAATAATAAATACCTAAACAATGTCTAGTCCGTTTGTATTTGACAAGTTCAGAGAAAATAGTTCCATTATCTATCCTATTTTGGTAAGTCCAAAATGTATCTAATTCACTTTCTATCCTAATTAATCTTCAACTATAACTAACTAATCTTCAACTATAACTAACTAATCTTCAACTCCCTCAGAGACCCAAGAAGGAAATAATATTACCTAATAAAAAATAAAAATAGGAAGTGCATGCAAGCAGCTTCCCAAAAAAAACGTGAGTTGACAGAAACAGCCAGTTGCCTGGACAGTCACCTGAGGTTTCTCCGCAGTGTTGGGGCATCATCTTCAGCCTATAGGCTTAGCGTATCTGACAGACTCATTTGTGAAGTAAGATGTACACAAGGTCAATAGTTTGACCTCACATTGGGTGAGAGCAGTCCATGTACCAGAAACACCTGAACTCCACTAGTGTCCTGTCATGATTCAGGATTTTAAATTCTGGAAATTGTTGATTTTTTTTTTTTAATTCAGCTGTCCATTCTTCTTGGCTCTGTGTGTGTGTGTGTGTGTGGCTTCATCTCAGCATCCTGTTCTTCTCCATATCCTTCTATTAAATGCCAGTCTACTATTGAGAGGTGTGAGTTTAGTTACTCTTCAAGAATAACTGTTTCAGCTGCTGTTCCACTGCACATCAGAAGCCATTGGCCCACTGCCTGTTCAGCTGCCTTCCAAGAAAAGGACATTGTACCTTTTCCGGATCTCGAAGGCCACTTCAGGGATGGTGCCATATTGTCCTGGTCTCAGAAGATGCCTTTTGATAAAGCCATAACCACACTTGTTTTGGCAAGAATCGGTAGTCCTTTGTTTCATGTCCTGTCTGTCCTGTTTGTCAGCAGTTGATTTGAGGATACTTTGTTGTCCAGTGGCTAACTTTTGCCACAGTGAAAGTTAACTTCATATGCAGCTTCTTCAATGCCCATATTTACTCTGAAGTAGATTGGTTCTGCCAGGAGCCGACATGTCTCATAGTCATAACAAAAAGAAAAATTTTCTAAGTTATTAAAACGTTTTAAATGCCATATTCTGTAGATCTCTGAAGGGTTAGAAGATGACCTGTCTATCTAAAATATATCTGCTCAATTTTGAAAACATACCTAATATGACTACAAGTTCTATTATAATGTTTAACTACTAACTTTCATTTCTTTATATCCTAATAGTTGGTAATAATAACATTCAAGCATCAGAAAATTGCATTACATTGTTAAATGAACGGTATAAGTACAATTAGAAATATACATATAGCATTTTCTAACAATATCAATTTCAATATATATAATTTGTATATAATATAAAATAATCCAATCCAATGTAAAGTATTTAAAACTAATAATTGTCTTTTTTTTAAAACAAGAATCTTAAATCTAATTTCCTTTGCCTAGCCCTTTTCCTAACCCTTAACAACAACTTGTAACCAACCCCCCTAAACAATGAAAATTATCCCAGACCCAAAACCCATTAAAAGACCAAAAAAACCACCCACCCCACACCACCTCTTTGGGAATGTGGGCGTCGTATCCTTAAAATTGCTTCCTCCTGGGTATGGGCGAAGGTATCTTTATCCTGAAAGAAATATTTTAGGTTAATTGTCAAATTCTAGGAAAGGTAACTATATCCTTCGTTATCCAGTCTGTGTATAATGCCAAAGTTCAAGGTTTATCTCAAGTCCTTATTCAAGTAGTCTTTGAGACTGGATCATCTCAGCTAGCCCTCTCAAAATTGCTCTGAGCACTTTGTAGTTCAAAGCTGATCTGTAGATGATGTTTGTCAGCTTAGTGATGTTATTATTGTCCACATGGAATTGTTGTTGTTGTGGGGCCCCATCTTCTTTCTGGAGACTTCAGTTGATGTTAGGCCTGACCGTGATTTCCTGCAGAAAACTGATAAGAGACTCAAACACAAAGACGTATATATGCAGCTAATTGAAGCCTTTTTTCTAGAATTAGTTAGTACTCTATATGACCATTCATATCTTAACAAAGTTTAAAATGTATATATCTGTATATATACATATATATATTAATCTTGTAAATTTTGATAAAAAAATTCATGCTTTAAGAAAAGTTTAAAGAATCAGAATAGAATCAAAGAGTTGAGATTAGTAATAGAATAGTCCCTTAATTAATTTGGTTTTTCTCCTGTCCCATAGCAGAAGATGGCTCTTTTCTTCTGGCATGATACAGGAAGTTTGCATTTTCCTTTTAACAACATGCTTGAGTTTAAAGAAGGAGAGAGCCATTCTCCAACTCCAAAGTCAGCTTTAAATTTTAATTGAACTGGGACTACAAGAAGACCAATAGTGTTAAATGTCTTTAGAGAAGAGCAGAATCAAACATTTAGGAAGACGTATAAAATTTTTTATAGATGATATACCAATAGGTCATTTCACTCTGTTTCCTGGGATAGATGATTTGTCCCTTTTCTTCAGTTGTCTCATTTGTCCAGTGTTCTTCAGATTCCTTAGCCTTCATTCTCCTAAAAGACAAAAACAAAAACCTTTCCCCAAGACTAATTTTGGGGATGTTCCTTTTTGGCAAGTTATTATCTAATTAAATGAAAAGGCATGTGTTAATGGTATAATATAGTTTAAATTGGATGGTCATGCTGGTTGATGAACTATCACCTCCTCTAATTAAGAGGTCTCTCTTGTTCAATTCGAACTTTTATCAATTCTGATGGTACCCACAGCTTATCTTCTCCCGTAGAAACAAAAGCAAAACCTTGTCCCCAACGTAACACATATCCTGGTTTCCATTCTGAGGTCAGCACATCCTTAAAGTATATAGGCTGATTTAATTCTGTAGTTTTTTCTATTATCCAATGTCTCTCTGCAGCTGTTGTTCCTTTCCCATTGGCATTGAGAAAATTCAAAGTTAATAGAGCATTATGCAGTCTATTTCTGGGGGGTTTTGTTACCCCTTTCTGTTTATTTAGCATATCCTTTAGAGTTCTGTTTGATCTTTCTATAACTGCTTGACCTGTAAGATTATGTGGTATACCTGTAATATGCTTTATATTGTAATAAGCAAAAAACTGTTTCATTTTAACAGAGACATATGATGGAGCATTGTCAGTTTTGATTTGTGCAGGTATACCCATGATGGCCATAACTTCTAGCAAATAAGTGATTACAGAATCAGCCTTTTCAGAACACAAAGCAGTTGCCCATTGAAATCCTGAATGAGTATCGATGGTATGGTGCACATGTTTCAATTTTCCAAATTCTGCAAAGTGAAACACATCCATCTGCCAGATTTCATTCCTCTGAATACCCTTTGGGTTACATCCTGCTGGTAATGGTGTTTGATTGTAGAAGGAACAAGTAGGACATTTCTTTACTATTTCTTTGGCTTGTTGCCAGGTTATGGAAAAATCCTTTTTTAAACCTTTACTATTGACATGATGTTTTTTATGAAATTCTGAGGCCTCCAGCACATTTCCTATCAATAATTTATCAATCTCATCATTGCCATGTGCTAGAGGGCCTGGCAGACCAGTATGGGATCGGATATGAGTTATATATAAAGGATGACCCCTTTTCCTGGTTGTATCTTGTAATTGAATAAATAGTGAAGTTAATTCTGAAGCATCAGGGATAAATTCTGCAGTCTCAATATGTTATACCACTCTTTCAGCATACTGAGAGTCAGTTACTATGTTGAGTAGTTCTGAAAAATCCATTAATACCAACAGAATAGCATACAATTCTGATTTTTGAACTGAATTATAAGGACTTTCAACCACTTTACTTAAATTTTCTGATTTGTAACCTGCCTTTCCTTGTTTGTTGGCATCTGTATAAAATGTACGAACTCCAGATATGGGTTTTTCCCATACAATTCAAGGCAAGATCCAATCAGCTCTCTTTATAAGATCAATTCTATTGATTTTGGGATATTTGCTGTCAATTTCTCCCAAAAAATTACTGCAAGTTCTTTGCCAAGGTTCACTTTCTGTCCATAATTTTTCAGTGTCCTCCTTAGTTAAAGGTACAACAATTTCTGCTGGGTCTATTCTTGCTAATTGACGAAGCCTCGATTTTCCTTTCCAAATCAAGTCAGAGATTTTTCCACATAAGTTTTTAATTTTTTATTCGGTTTATTTGGTAAAAATATCCATTCCAATATAATATCTTCCCTCTGCATTAATATTCCTGTAGGAGAATGCCTAGAAGGTAAAATAACCAAAATGCAATCCAGCTTTGGATCAATATGATCCATGTGCCCTTCATGTACTTTCTTTTCTACCAAGGCCAATTCTTTCTCAGCTTCAGGTGATAATTCTCTTGGACTATTTAAGTCCTTGTCACCTTCTAAGGTTATGAACAAATTATTCAGTTCATCATTTTTTCCCCAACAATAGTTCATAGATGAGAAATGTCTTCAAACAATCTTTGAAAGTCATTAAGAGTCTGTAGTCTATCTCTCCTAATTTGCACCTTTTGGGGTCTAATTTTTTGTAGCTCTATTTTATATCCTAAATAATTAATAGAATCTCCTCTTTGTATCTTTTCAGGAGCAATTTGTAATCCCCAGCAAGGCAAAATTTTCTTTACTTCTTCAAACATTCTTTCTAAAGTATCTGTATTTGAGTCAGCTAGTAAAATATCATCCATTTAATGATAAATTACAGATTTAGGAAATTTTTTACGTATCACTTCCAATGGCTGTTGTACAAAATATTGGCACAGAGTTGGGCTATTCAACATTCCCTGTGGGAGGACCCTCCATTGAAATCTTTTAACCGGTTGAGAATTATTATAAGTAGGCACTGTGAAAGCAAATCTTTCTCTGTCTTTTTCTTGTAAGGGTATTGAAAAGAAACAGTCTTTTAAATCAATAACTATGAGAGGCCAACCTTTTGGTAACAGAGTAGGCAAAGGAATTCCAGATTGTAGAGCCCATTGGCTGAATTACTTTGTTAATTGCTCTAAGGTCTGTTACCATTCTCCATTTACCAGATTTCTTTTTAATAACAAATACAGGAGAATTCCAAGGGCTGGTTGATTCTTCAATATGCTGAGCATTTAACTGTTCTTCTACCAGCTCTTCTAAAGCCTGGAGTTTCTCTGTTGTTAAAGGCCATTGCTGAACCCATACAGGCTTGTCTATTAACCATTTTAAAGGTAGAGCTGTTGGTGTCTTTGGGAGATCATCAGTTGTTGTGCCCTGTTCTTGTATAATATGGATGGCTGGTGACCACTCATTAGAATAATATCTTCTAATATTTCTCTCAAAAACATGTGCTAGTTTATGATTTGTTTCTGAGGTTGGAGGGATGTTAATCTGAGTATACCATTGTTGCAACAGGTCTCGACCCCACAGGTTCATAGCTATGTTAGCTACATATGGTTTTAATTTTCCTCTCTGCCCTTCTGGACCTATACAATTGAGCCATCTTGCACTCTGTTTCACTTGAGATAATGTCCCAATTCCTAACAGTTGAATGTTTACTTCCTGAAGAGGCCAAGTTGGATGCCAAAATTCTGGTGCAATTATGGTAACGTCTGCACCTGTGTCTACCAGATCAGACAACAAAACACCATTTATTTTTATTGTTAATTTTGGTCTTTGTTCATTAATAGAAGTTTGCCAAAAAATTTTCTTTATGTTTTTTCCTGAATTTTCTATTCTCTCTGTTTCATCATCCCAACCAGCATGATTTATTCCAATAGGCATTTGGTTATTTAATTGCTCTGAGTAGGGGTTTCCTCTGCAACTGCAGGAAATGTTTGAACTGGATTTTATACATATAATGATGCACATACCCACGCATGAGCACCCACAGTGGGGCGACAGGGCTTTCCTTTTAAATACATCCAGATTGTCGTTGACTATGGTTGCCCGGCTGGGCTCCAGAACACTAAAAGTTTCTTTTGTTTAGAAAAATGTGGCCTAAGTGGCAGGGCCATCTATTGAAACAGTATGTCAGAGACATCTATTGTCATTACTTAGTTCAGATAAACCTGACCTTGAGACGAATATCACTCCTCTGGATTCTAGTTCTAAGTCTGACAGACAGACAGGCAGACAGACAGGAGTGATGTATGACTGAGCAGCCTACAGGAAAGTCTGCAAGGGGGTGAGCTTTTCCTTCCATACTGCAGGGCTTTGCTGCAGTGGCACCTGCTAGAGCTCTCTCTACCAACTCTTTCTCTTGACCAGGCCAGAAGTCTTTGTCCCCTGGAACAAAGTGTGACAGTAATGTCAACCCCCAAATAAAGTTCTCATCTTTCGGAGATAATTTATTCTGAATAAATATGAGTGACCATAGGCCTGGAACACAGGCTCGGATCACTCCAAATTCCAGGTTCCAGCATGGTGGTAATTTTAGGAAGTTTTTATAATAGCAGATCAAAGGAAATCATAAATGAGACACTTTTTAAATACACTGGCAGGAGCATCGGGTAGGTGGGCTCCAGAAAAGTTGGGAACCACCTCAGCTGGAGGCCTGGAATCCTCTCTGGCTGGACTGTTAGCCTTTGGGACTTACCTAACAGTAACAAAGATGTCAGGTAATGTTCAGAGGAGAGCGATAAATGACTATTCAAAGGTTAAAGACAGCCCAAGGCAAGTTGTCATCAGACACTACAACTTCCCAACCTGTCCATACCACTGGGGTTCTAATGAGTCCCTCAGCCTTGCAGAAGGGGCAGTGTGGGGTGTGGTTTCGTTCTTTCCAGAAATCTTCCATCCCAACAACACTAAGCTGGATGGGAGGCCAGCCTTCCCTCGGGGAGGTGAGAAAGGAACTGATGGTATTAGATGGCCCAGAGCAATAGCTTCTGAAACTGAAGCTGCAGCCATTCCTCACCTAAAACAAACCCGGACCACAGTCTCCCCTCCAAGACTCTTCCCCACGCTGAAGGCACTCAGTGTGAAAGGAAAAGTGATTAATTCAGATATATAAGGTGGTCACAGCCTCGCTGAGATGGCCAAACCCCCAACACAAAGCTTAACTTTCTGGAACAACACTCAGAACCATGCTGCAGGGGGCCCTGGGAGCAGACCAAACACCACGGACTCCAGTGACTGCCACAGCATCAGGAAGCGAAAACCAGAGGGAGCCTGAAAATGTCTCTTCTCTCAGCCCGACGGGTACTAAATAGGTCAAACCTGTTCGAATTAACAAAAGAACACATTAGAATAGTTATTAAAACATTCCACAGTTATAGATCTATTTTTACCTGGGAAAAGACTATCCAAGTTAAAAACACAGTCTTTTCTCTCTAAGCCCTTTCTTTGTCTAGGAGATTATTTGGAACACACTCAGGGAGCAAAATCAAGCTGTGTTATAAACCTCTCCAAAGGATGAGAGAGAGAGGTCTCTGTGACTGCAGAGGCGCTTGTGAAGCCCTGTCGTAGAGTTTTGTAGACACCTTCGTGGCTGGGCTCTGGTCTGCCTTGCAAAGGGGTTATTGTTTTTCAGTCTTGGGAAATCATTGCTGGGAGTCTAGAATAACACAGCTACTTTGAAAAAAGAGTTCTGTTCTCTCTCTCTCTCTCTCTCTCTCTCTCTCTCTCTCTCTCTCTCTCTCTGTCTCTCTCTCTCTCTCTCTCTGTCTCTCTCTCTCTCTCTTCCTAATACAACTAAGTGTCTATCTGCCCTATGACTATCAATTAAACTCTCAAGCAATAGGAAAGTACATATTTACACACAAGAGTATCTACTAACATTTTTCACAAAACAACATAAGAAGCAGCCCAAGTGTTCATCACTAGGAGAACAGGTAAATGAATGGGAATATTTCTGTGAAATGGATAATGGACCAAGAGAAAGATGGAGCCACAGTGTCTTCATTAGGGTTTCCATTGCTGTGAAGAGACACCATGACCACGGCAACTCTTAGAAGGGAAAAGCATTTCATTGGCTGGCTTACAGTTACAGAGGTCCAGTCCATTATTGTCATGGGAAGCATGGTGGCACGCAGGCAGATGTGGTGCTGGAGGAGGAGCTGGGAGTTCTCTGGGAGTTCTGCAAGCAGTAGGAAGAGAATGCCACACTGGGCGTGGCTTGATCATCTGAGACCTCACGGCTGGGCCCCAGTGACACATTCCTTCAACAAGGGCACACCTCCTAATCGTGCCACTCCCTATGGGCCTAGGGGCCATTTTTATTGAAACCACCACATACAGCTATATGCGATGACAGATGAATCTTAAAAACATGATCAATGAAGAGGCCTGATTCCAAAGAGTGCAGCCTGTCTGACTCAAGTCATGTAAAGTTCCACAACAGGCAAACAATAGAAAGCAGGCAATGGCTGCCTCTGAGGGTGAGTGGGGATGGGGTTAACTGGGAGGAGGGGACAGAAGGCTTCTAGGGTGATGGAAGGAAATGCTATGCGACTTGGTAAGTGTCTGTTTCACGGGGCAACTATTCGGGGGGAAAAAAATCTACCAACGAGTTTTTAAATGTTTGTGCAGTATAAAATATCTCAAAAAAAAAAAAAGAATTGTGAACAATTCTGAACAATACAAATAGTGGACAGTAGTGAATTGTGTGCATAAGGCAAGTCTTAGAGAAAACTGTAATAATATTTGCAACTTACTTAGAAATGCATAAAAATTAAGAGGGAGTGTTGGGTGGGTGGAGGAGATGGGCAAGAGAGAGACATGATAAAGGAAATGCAGAGGAGAGTTAATAGTCTAGGAGGCGGGCACCTGGCAGAGTGCTGCATAATTCATCTAAGGTTAAACTCCTCTTAATCATCATTCTATAGCACTGTACATGCTGCTGCTGCCCTAGTGCTCCGTAGTGCTGTAGACTACTGTTTAAGGAAGATGCTCAGTGCTACCTTAAGAAGCAGTTTTCCTTCAGCCGATACCTTCAATGCTTAAGCTGCTTAGCGAGCATGTTGCTCGCTGAGTTGCGGTAATAATCTTTTGAGATATGAATCGCCCCTGGTTACAGATGAGCGAACAGAGGTTCAGGGAATGCTCAAATAATGTGTGTACATTCACATAGCTGCTTGGATGTAAGCCCAGATCTGAACTCAACAGTCCATCTCCAGCACACATACTTAAATTGTTTCACCCTGTTCAAAGCTCACCCTCGGCTAGAAGTGTGTGACTATTTTAAATCCTAGGAGATAAGCTTGGAAACACAAAAAAGTATGTCTTCTTCTCTGGTTGCAGACAGTGAGAAGTCAACAGAGGCTGGGTGACATTGGTGCGGTAGACTTTGCGATGGTCCTCACTTTTGTGCCTTTAATATGTTTTAGTATGTATAGTTTTTAATTTTTAAAGTATGTATAGGTCTTTTGACTGCGGGTGTGTCTGTGCACCATGTGAGTGCTTGGTTTTCACAAAGAACTGGAGTTAGAGACAGTTATGAACCATGATGTGGATGCTGAGACTCAAACCTGGGTCCTCTGGAAGAGCAGACAGCGCTCTTAACCACCGAGCCATCTCTCCAGCCCCTTTCCTATGGTTGCTTGGACCTTAAAGCAATGGCTATTGTGGGTTGAATTGTATCCTCATACTATTCAACTAGCCAAAGTCCTTAGGATATGTGACTCCTTTTGGAAATTAGGTCTTTATAAACGGTCAAGACCAGGTCATTAGGGTAGGCCCTGATCCAATGTGGTCTTTATGGGACTGATTTTTATTCTATTTAGTTATTCTGTAGGAGGAGGAAGGTGTGCGTGCACAAGTGTGAAGGGCAGAGAACAGCCTGTGGAATCGGTTCTCTCTTCCACCATGCAGGTCCTAGTGAACGAAGCTCTTCAAGCTGGATGGCAAACGTGTTGACCTGCTGAGCCATCTTACTGGCCCCTAGTGTCCTGTCTAAAAGGAGAATTTGGACACAGAGACAGATAGGTACACATACAGGGACAGCACCATACGAATATGAAGGTAGAGATCCAGGGGATGCATTTACAAGCAGAGGATTTCCAAAGCTTGCCAGTCAGAATTTAGGGTCGTGGCATGAAACAGATTCTCCCCTACAGCCCAAGCAAGAGCCCACACCCTCACCTCCCACCCCACTCCACGCTGGCAAACACACACACACACACACACACACACACACACACACACACACACACACACACCGGCATTTCCAGCATGGGCTTTGAGCTCTAGAGAGGTTCTCAAAGCATCCAGGGAATGCTCTTTGCTCTAGCAGCCTTGGGATACAAGATAAACCCCCAAGTAATTGTTATTGTCAAGGCATTTTACCTTGTGACTTCTTTTTAGAACACACACACACACACACACACACACACACACACACACACACACACACAGAGAGAGAGAGAGAGAGAGAGAGAGAGAGAGAGAGAGAGAGAGAGAGTTTGTGATACATGTTGAGGTGAATGCTTAAATATGATATAGCAAAGAAATACATTTCCAGAGAAATTTGACTTTGAAATCATAATGAAGACTGGAGGTGTAGGATTTTCTTTACAGAAATACATTCTGTCAGGGCTGAAGCGATGACTCGGCACTTAAAAGCACTTGCTGCTCTTGCACAGGAGGGGGGATTTGATTCCCAGCACCCACCTGGTGGCTCACAGTCATCTGTAGACATGTGCATCCTGCACATATATACATCTATGCAGGCAAGCACTCATACACATAAAACAAGTAATAAACAATTTTTGAAGAAGAAACCTGTTTTGTAAGTGACTTGCGAGGAATCCTCAGTATGGGATGTACTATCCTGGATTCCAGGATTCAAATGACAACACTTGATGGAATCATCACTTTGTCACAGGGCTGCTCCAGTTATCGCTGTGTAAAGAGGTCAGGCTCCCTTAAGGAGTAGGAGATTCAAAGGACAAATTTTTTTCCCACTTAAAGGAAAAGAGTAAGATGCCATCTCTTCCCCTGCCAATCACTCCTTCCCTTTCTCTCCCTCGCCTGAGTTGCTATAACATGCCTGGGGCAAGCTGTGCTAACAGTGTGTGGTAGACATGACCCATCCTTTGATGGAGTAGAATCTTTGCTAGGAAGCCGGTTTTGAATGTTAAACTACATTTCCCAGCCTCCCTTGCACCTAGAAAGGGATCGTATGGCTGAACTCTGAACAATAGAATGTGGAAAGAAGTATACAGCATTTTTCTATTAGCCTGGTTCTTAATTATATGTTTTCTCTTTTAAAAAGTTAACTTTTATTTTGAATTATGTGTCTATGTGCCTGTATATGTGTGTGCAGGTAGGTACCTATGGGCCACAGGTATAGGGTCTCCTGGAGCTGCTACTGGACAGGGTACCAGGAACCAAACTGTGTCCTCTGAAAGAGCCCCACACATGTCTAACCACTGAGCCACCTCTCCGGATTCTCACTCAGCCTGGTTCTTGATGTCAAACTAGAAAACTTGGCCTAACTCACTGTAGATGTCTTTGTCATGATGTTTAAGGCTTTGTTATTATTAGAAATCCACTGGCGAATTAAGAAATAGGAAATGAAGTCCGTCGGGGGGTGGAAGGCATGGTTTATATTTGAACGTTGCCTTTTATAGGTACTAATGAGTGGCTAGAGAGATGACCCAGCAGTTAAGAGCACTTGCGGCTCTCCCAGAGGACCAGAGTTTGGTTCCCAGGGCCTACATCAGATGGCTCGCAACTGCTTGGAGCACCAGGGAGTCCGATACCCTCTTCTGGCCTCTGCACATATCCATACCCATACCCACACACTTAATTTTAAAAAACAAATAAAAATAAAATAAATGAAGGTTCTGCTAAGATAGGGAGAAAGAAGTATTATAATAATAATAATAATAATAATAATAATAATAATAACATTGTTGTACATTGCTATCTGAAAATGTGAGAGTCCCCCCATTTTTGCCAGATGATACTGGGGAAATCAGGGTTCCCCTTTGGGGTTATTAGTCTCATTAATAAAAGATTTTACAAATTGAGTCAAATGGAAGCTTGAAGACAATTTTATTAGAATTTTGAAGAAAAACTTTCAGGGCAGGCAAGTTGTAAATCATAGCGACTGCCTGGAGAAGGGAAATGGAAGAGAAAGGGGAAAGAACAAAAGACTGAGGCTCTTGTCAGCTTCCAAGAGACAGAAGCAAAAGAAGGGAAAAGAGAAGTTGAGCCTGATTGAGACTCAGAAAGGTAGGCAGACTCAGCCAAACCTCATGGCTGCTCATAGACACTGTACCAGGAGGGCAGGAATTCTGGGAAGGAAAAGCACAGCAGCTCATTAAAGGAAATATTATTCCGCCCACCTCTTCAGCATGGCTAAGGCAAGCCCACCTTCCAGGAGCAATCCCTTGGCCAGGTGATTGACACAACCCAAGTAGACTGCTAGGTTTCCACCCAGGCCAGGGGCTTTTCTCTAGGCCAAGGAGTTTTTCCTTAACGGTCTTTTATTGCTGCTCTAGCAACATGAGTCCTATCACATAAAGATTGTTCTTTTTCCTAAATTTCCATACATTCTGATTACATTAAGGAGAAAAAAATCTATTTATTTCTACCTTGTCTTAATGTATGTAAGCATACCTTGCTTCTGCATGGGTTGTTACCTAAGTTGTATTTACACAGTTTTAGTAATATTTACTTTCATCATTATTTTTGGACAGATTAAATATGAATTTATGTTTACAGGTTTTTATGTGACTATTCACCTTTTAAATTTTTTTAGTGATTTATTTTTTTTTATTTCATGTGCATTGGTGTTTTGCCTGCATGTATGTCTGTATGAGGGTCTCAGATCCCCAGGAACTGGAGTTACAGACAGTTATGAGCTGCCATGTGGGTGCTGGGAACTGCACTCAGGTCCTCTTAACCACTCAGCCATCTCTCCAGCCCCGTGACATTTCACCTTTAATAAAAGCTTTGAGTAGCATATTTGGTCAATTTAAAGAAAAGTATTAAGCAAATTATCGATGGGATACAATGATATGGCTAAGATCAAATATCAACTTTCAGAAAGATAGTTGGAAAATCCAGGCCAGGAAGACACCAGGACCTAGAAAGCAGAGAACAAAGCCTCCCAACGCCCCCGGGTCCTCTGCGTTTGCTTCTGTTCACATCCCTGCTTCTCCGGCAGCTCCCTCAGACAAGCTTTACTGTAACAGAAAGTGGCTGGAAACAGCTTCCAATTTTACAGCCATGAGGGAAGTGATTAACTGTCTTGCCTCCAGTTCCAATTTCACGTTCCAGGGACCAGGATTCCCCGCCCTGACGTGGAGACGGGTAGCTTCCTGTCTCGTGGCTGGGATAAGAAGTCAACTGTGAGGTGCAAGAGGTTCTGAGGAGCCGGAGAGCAAATGTCTGTCATTAAACTGGAGGCTTTCCTCTTAGTGAAGAATTCCTTCAAAAAAGTTAATGGATGAATCACACCAAGCAAAAACATTTGAAAAGTCTCAAACTGACAAATTATTAAAGCATGCAACAAATTAAGTCAATTTTCAAAAGAAAGGAGCTTGATGGGAACCAAGAAGGTGAGGTGCTCTTTCATAGGGGAAATCTAGTCAGCTAAGCAGCACCTGGAGCTGGGCTCGAACTCACTAGTAATGGTGGCAGTGAAATCCACAGCAGCAATGCTCTAAGTCTCCAAACTCTGTGAGCCACAGGCGCCTGCTTTCTTAGTATTGCCCAGCCTCATAGCAACAGGAAAAACTGATACAGTCTCATATCCTAAGAAACACTTCTGTCTCAGATGACAGGCATCCCAGAAAAGCAGAGTCTGAAATTTAAAATAGTGGCTGTGATTTTTTCAAATCTTGTTCTCTTGTTAAGTAAATATTTTACCATGTACTCAGAAGTGTGGCCTCCTCCCCCGCCCCTCCGCCCCTCAGTATCTCCACCTCCGACTGACTCCTACCTCCCAGAAGACTCCCAGAAATCCTTGGAACAGAATTAAAGCATCTCCACAGACTCTTGCTGATGGCTCAGCAAAGCATCCATGTCTGTGACTGGGCACACAGTCAGACCACATTTCCCAATTCTCCTGATGACCAGGAATACTTAGTGATGGAATTCCAGCTAGTAGCTTATGGGCACACCACTCCAGGCCAGGGCCGTGGAGAACCACCTTCCTTCTGATGTTTTAGTCTCTTTTGCATCCTCCAGCTCTACAGAGAAAGTTCTATGAACCAGGAGAAGAGGGATACACATAACAGGCAAAGACCTGGGCCCTTGAGCTACTGCTTAGCTGGGAGCTACTGTTAGAAGATGCTTTTCCATGGGCTCTACCATTTCTGCGTGTCATGTGAGAGAAGCCTTTGTTCCAGGGCGTGTGAATAACAACCCTGGAAGATAAAGATGGTGTCTACTTCTGGAGTAGAGGACAGATTCACTCACCGCCTGACATAGTAAAGGCAATGTCCTCTTCTGAGTCGAAAGTCATCCAGACTTATCCCACGTTGCACAGAGCTAGAACCTCCTCCTCTGTCGTGCGAAGTCATGGTGTGGTGTTTCTGGGTCACTTTGCATGGCCACTGTGGGGCTGGGGGAGTGTCCTGGTTTGCTTTTCTGTTGCTGTGACAGACACCATGGCCAAAAAACCTTAGAAGAGGAGAGGATTTGGTTAGCTTGCATTTCCAGGTCACGGTCTGTCTCTGAGGAAGTCAAGGCAGGCGCTCAATTAGGAACTGAGTCAGAAACCCTGCAGGAATGCTGCTCACTGACTTGTCCACTGGTTCATGCTCAGCTGGCTTTCTTATGCAAGCCAGGGCCACTGCCTTGGGATGGTACCACCCACAGTGGGCTGAGCCCTTCAACATCGATCAGCAACCAAGGAAATAACCTGCAGGCACACTCACAGGCCAGTCTCATCCAGACAAGTCTTCATTTGAGGTTCCCTCTTCCCAAACGACTCTAGGTTGTATTAAATTGACAATAAAAACTCATCAGGACATTCGGCAAAGGAAACATAGGTAAACACAATGCCCACGTCCCTTGGCCCTGACCCAGGGGTCCTGTGTCTTCTGCCAATAACCTCAACATCGGCGCTATTAATATCATACATTTTCTGTGTGGACCCGATGTGACTGAGGTATCTCTATCCTCCTCTTCTGTCCCCGCTCCCCACCTCTCTCTGGCTAGGGGAATCCTCTCTGATCTGGGGCTGAAACTACAGAGTAGAGCAGTCCTGGTTCTGGTTCCTACGGCTCCTGTTTCCCCCTAAGCATTTCCACTGAGCTACAGCAGTTTCCAAAGCATTCAGGACTTTGGAAGTTGGAAGTGAAAAGCTGGGCAGAAGTTCCCTTTCCCCTGCTTTGGGCTCCCATGTCCATCTCCTGAGGTAGGCAGGACCCCAGGGCGGGGTGAAGGAAAATTAAGGGGCAGACAATAACTAATATGGGAGCCAGGAGTGTGTGGAACCAGCTAGTTTCCTGGGACATCCCACCTGAAAACAAACGAGAAAGCTTGCTCCAGGTGGGAAGGGTGTTCCAGGTACCTGTGCTGCAGCCGTCCACATGGGGTTGCATGTAGTTAGTGTACACGGGTTGGTGCATACGGACTCGCCCGTCTGTCCAGGCAACAAACATGCCTCCCACCTCGCGTGATTTCTTTGTGTACAGCAGCTTTCATTTGTTTTTCTTGTTTTGTGAAAGAACCCTCCACAAGAGATGCACCCTCTTAATTTTGAAGGGTCCAGTATTATATTATAGCCACGGACACAATGCTGGGCAGAGGGTCAGTCAACTCTGAAAGATGTTGAAGATGTGATGTGTCTTTCAGTGTCAAATGATCAGCCCAGATTTAAGTCTTCATGTAGAAATAAGCAAACACATCCATCTCACTAGTAGGCAAGTTAGCTTTCGTTTCAGTAAATGTATGTATGCCAAGTAAACCTTTAAAAATAATTTTTCTATGCTATGTCATCAGAAAATTTAATATAAATTACGATTTTATATATATTTATATATATATTATCTATATAGAAATAGAAATTATTATTTATACATAGTAAATTTTTATTTCATTAATTAATTCCTTTTTTATGTGTTGCCGGCCTGTATGTTTGGGCACCACATGCATGCCTGGTGCCCTGAAGGTTCGAAGGAGATGTTGGATCCCCTGGGATTGGGATGACAGAAGACTGTAAGCTGAGTACAGGTGCTGGGAATTGAACCTTCATCCTCTGCAAGAGCAACACGTGCTCTCGGCTGCCCAGCCAGCTCTCCAGCCCTATCCCTACTTTTTTATATCTATTTTATATGCCTCTCTGTGTCTGGGGTCATGTAAAAATTTCTTCAGCAAAAAGAGGTGGCAAGTGGAGAGAAGTTAGGCCCTGCCTTCCGGAGCGCTGCCCTTGAGACACACCGTCTCCAAATGACATTCCCATCCTGGATCCAAGTCTTAACGAAGCTGACAAATGCTAAGCGTCCTCGCCACAGCCAACGCAATCCTCTCACGAGTGGGGAGACAACGCGGTGTGTAGGCACTGGTGAGAAGCAAACGTGGGTTCAATATCAAGGAAAACTCCTGAGCAGTTAGCATGGTGTGACATCTTCCTAGTTACGACAAAAATAACCCTCACCTTCAAAAGCACAGCTACAAGACAGTGAGGGTGTATTTGAACCCCCGTAGTTCTGTGAGGCCATAAGCAGCCTCTGGAAAGGGTAGCTGGAACCTATGGCCGTGAAAAGGCTGATCAGTATTCATCTGTGTATCTGGGTTCCCAATCCAAAATCTGGGTTCCGGGAAAGGCTGTCTCGGGAAGAGACAAGCTGTCAATCAATAGATGCACAAGAAAGGTTGCAGGTGCCCCTAGGGAAGCAGGGAGAGGACATGGGATGGGAGGCAGCATGTGCAGCCTCCATGGTCCCCACTCAGGCTCTGAGTTCCCCCTTATAAAATCATGGGAGCTGGGAGCCCGATGCCTCCAGCTTACACAGGCCCTCTGTCTACGTACTGCCTTTACAGTTTTTCTCCTGGCCACACTTGATGTGGCCACCTGACCTGCCACTCTCAGCCACTCTCAGGGCCAGACCTCACTTCTGTACCATCTGTCACTCTGCACTGAAGGGACCCAAGACAAAGAGCTACAGAAGCTAAACTGTGGTAACCATCTGAGGGGTTAGTTTGGTTCCCAGACAGAGACAGCTGACTGCCGGGTGGAGAGCGAAGCTGCTGTTGGTCAAACAGATATACTTAAGGAAGGTCTGCTTCCCTGTGCCGTTGGCCTTGGAGACTCAGTGGGACAAGCCCTCAGAGTCACTCAGAAATGGCACTGAGGTGTCTTCCCTCACTCCAGAGCTTTGGAGACCTCAGCACAGATACCAGGTGGTAGCAGAGCTGGCATCAGTGAGGTTGCCACGTAGGCATCCGTATCCTCAGCAGAACAGGACCTCCGGAAATCCCCCAGGTCTCTGAAATGCAGATAGAAAACATGTCTTCTCCAAAAGCTAGTGCCTGTGGCTTCAGGGCACATGTTCAGTTCCTGCCACAACTAACGCTTGCTTTGTGGATGTGCCTGAGATGGAGGGAAGAGCGGAGTGTTTGTTCTAGAAGATTCTCTTTGAAGTGGCTTTTGTATCAGGCCGAGCTAGTTTATGTCCTGTCTCCACTGTGTATCCCAAGGGATCTGGGGTGCGGCTCTTGCCCTCTGGGCATCTACTTCCTCATCTGTGGGTAGATTTGAACTTTGAATGTTAATATCTCTGAGCCTCATCAGCCTTGGCTGTAAACTGGAAATCAACACTGTTCTGAAAACTGTGAGTACCTAACGCATGCCCAGTCAACCCTCCCTGAACCTGAAGGAATTGTGAGGAATATGGGTCCCACTGGGGAGCTGGGGGGCTGGGGCCTTTCTAGAGCTAGATGTTGGATATATCTGATCCATGCCCAAAAGAAAGCCCCACTCCCCAAGACTGGCTGTAACTCCTTTCTGCCTTTGTTTTGACTAATGTCTGATGTAGCCTGGCTCTGCAGTGATGCAGATGTGGATGTTGTTGCTAGGCAACAGAGCTACAGCACTAATCCTAGGAGGTCTTGGTTTCTCTTGCTTCTCTTTCTGAAGCTGCTGACAGTGTTGATTTGGAAATGGCTGTAAAAATGAGAAGGGGTGATGTCCGTACCAGGGTACCCCAGAGAAGGGGATGGGTATGTGTGGTGGAGCAATGAGGCCACTCAAACCCACTCCATATTTTTTTTTATAGCAGCCCTAAGATGCATGTTCTGGATGACTGCTATTTTACCAATGACAAACCCAGGATGTAGAGAGAAAAGAGGCTTATGCAAGTGTGCCTAAACGGTAGGTGGTGTTGAGGGATCAATCTACAGGCATCTGATTTCAGAGAAGAGGGGAAACCAGGCTTTGATTTCTTCCCTGTGCCATCCATTGTCCACGGCAAAGCATTAAATGTAAATCAGACCACGTGTTCCTGCCACAGCCCACCCCGGACAGATGTGTGGGTGGACTAGAGTGCCCTAAGTGTGACTTGGTGCCGCAGGACCTCAGAGGGCTGCACACACCTTCCTGTTCACACTGCTTCTCCCTCACTCTGCATCTGCCTCCTTGTCTCTAAGTGTCCTGTTCCTGCTGGCCTCAACACAGGTGGTACCCTTCTTCCTCCAACGATCTAGAAGTCCCACGCTCGCCTCAGGCTTCAGCCCTGACACCCGCCCCCACAGCTGCAGCCCTCTGCACACCTCACAGTCTTTGAATGTCTTCTTGCCCATTCACATAACTGACTCCCCTGTACTAGACCCTGAGACTCGGCACAGCTTCACCATATTACACTGTCCCAGTCCTGGCAAACCGGAGAAACCCGACAGGTGCTTCCCAAGTGAAGGTCTGAGAAGTGGGCGTTGAGTTTAGGAATGCCTCCTGGAGTCTTCAATCTGACACTTGGAGGAAGCACTTCCTTGCTATTTGACCTGCCTCTGCCATGGGCCTGGCAGTGTGCTGGCAACTAGAACAGGGCAGTAGCTCATCTTGTAGGCGAAAGGCCCAGAGACAGGAAGCTGCTTACCCAAAGCAGCCCAACTTGTGAGATCCAAGCCAGGTTTTCTGGCTCTTCCGCTTTGCTATGGGGTCCCAGGTCTCTTTGAAATGAAGCTGCACAGAAATAAAAACACTGCACTTGCACACGCCCACACTGCTCATGGACTTCAGAGAACCCGAAGGTCAGAAAGAGGCCAGGCAGGGGAACAAGGGGGTATGGAGAACAGCGGGTGAGATTCGGGGAAGTGGGGTGTGGGTCCTGCCCAGCATCCAGCCCTGTGTGGTGCTGAGAGCAGCCTCACACTCCTGGCCTTACAGTGTTGCCTTCTCTTGTGGTTGGCTTAACCTCATGTTGCCTTGGGCATTGAGGTCCTAAGATCAATAGGCTAGACCACGTATGCGTATGTGCTTATACATGAGTGTGTATCCATGCTGTGTAGATGTACAGTAGGCTGTGCCATCTAGGATTGTGTAAACACACTTTACAACCTGGTGGCCCCATCCCAAGAGCTCAGTGGGACCCCTGTGACTGCAAAGGCTAGGCTTCCCTGGGTAGAGGAGCTTTCCCCAGAAAGTGTCTCCTGGGGAAATGTGTCCCAGCAGGCAGGCAGGTGGGTGGCAGTGGGAGGGGACATACTGTGTGTGAGAGCACTGGAGGCAAGGGTGGGCTCCTCTGTCTGTGACTTCTGGATTCTCCAGCAGTATTCACAAGGCTTACCGTGCACATCCCAGAAGACCTTGGGTCTCATTCATTCATTCACAGTCACGTGTCATTTAACAATGAGGCCCCTCACTAGGCAATTTCATCACCACACAAGCATTGTAAAGTGGGGTGCGGGTCCTGCCAAGCATCCAGCCCAGGCCTGTGGCTCTGCAGACACTCTGGCTTCCTTTGGGCTATTCCTGTTAGTAGCAGGAATACCCCACACCAATGGTGCCCAAACTTTGGCCTCTCTGTGCTAAGAACAAACTGAAGGAAGAGTTGTCTTGGGCCACACATTAGACAAAAAAAACACTAATGGAAGCCGGTGAGCAAAATAAAGGTCTGTGTATAGTTTTGTGATATCCAACAGCACAGGTGAACCAGTAAATCCTCACATAGTAATTTTAATTCTGCACCTCATTCAGAGAAATTAAAAGCACCGAATAAGCACCCAGTGCATGACCACTAACAAAGAAAATGAACGTGAGGCTGGAGAGATGGCTCAGCAGTTAAGAGCACTGGCTGCTCTTCCAGAGGACCAGGGTTTGATTCCCAGCACCCACATGGCAGCTTTCAATCATCTGTAACTCCAGTGCCAAGGGATCTAATGCCCTCTTCTGGCCTCCACGGGCACTACATACGTGTGATGTATACAGATACATGCAGGCAAAACACCCATACACATAAAATAAAAATAAATTTAAAACTTAAAAATGGACTTAAATAATAGAACATCATTTCTTGACATTTTATGTAAGTCAAAGGAAAGAAGGCAATATATAAGGCCTGTGAAAGAGCCAGGCATGGTGACACACATCTTCAATTCCAGATTTTAGGAGGCAGAGGCAGGAGGCGCTCTGTGAGTTTGAGGCCAGCCTGTCTACACAGTAAGTTCCAGGTCAGTCAGGACTACATAAAGAGACCCCTATCTCAAAAAAAGCTCACAAAACTTAGTGGGGTGTTCGACATTGTATTTGAGATAGCGTGTGCAAATACCTGGTTGGATGGAAGTTGTTGCAATGTTCAGTGAACTCAGACTTTCTGGTCCTACGTTAATGTAAGCACGTCTAAAAGTGGATGCGAACAAAGTATGTTTGTGAAGAAAGGGATGTCTGTAAAGTCCAGGGAGTGTGCCAGGACCTGTGACAATCTAGTGAAGACCAAACGTTGGGTTCTATGAATCCCATCTGGAAACTGTCAGGTGGACACTTAGGCTGACAGAAAAGGCAGTCACGGACGCGTCAGGATGAGTATTTCCCCCAGACGTCTCCAAATCCATTTTGAAAATCTTGTATCAAATTGAGAGGCACGGCTACACATTTCTTGCTGTTCAGGATTTAGACAATTTGCCAAAATGCATAAAATCCTTCGATTTCATTTGAGCTTGCCGTCACTTCGTTTTCTTTGGGAAGCTGTTATGATTCAAAACACTTTGTTGGCAAGTTGGTTTTCGCCTTGACGACAAATATTAAACTCATGTAAATAAGCAGTTAGATCCACTAAAAGTGCCAAACTGGAAAATGGTTTCCATTGTTAAGTTCTGAACAGATTTGGGTTTTGATACCATAAATGACTCGATGACATGTCACAATCCTAAAATCTTCCAACTTTAGCCATCCTAACTCTGAAAAGCAAATGTTCCATAGTCAACATCAACACTTCTAAGGAGTTCTGGGCTGGAGATGAATTGATCCCTCGGCCCCTATGAAGGTCGGTCTTAATGAGGTGTGCATGACGGCTCCCCTTTATAAGGTTCCTGTGCATTGGGTTTCTGGGCATGTTGCATAATGACACTTCATTAGACATGACTTTGGAGTGGCAATCATGCATTCTACTGATTTACAAGTCTCTCTCTTTGATCCTGGCCAGGCCCCATCATTGCTGTGCCAGACAGAGTTACACAGACAAAGAAAATCACTTTAACTTTTTTTTTTTTACTCTTTTGTATATATCTCTTGATTTTGTTGTGTCTTTTAATGGTCCTTCAGTGACGTGTGCATACTGATGCCTCTGCTTGGTACATCAGTATTGCCCTCCATCACAACACAGAATTTAAAATCAGCTGTTCTGTACACCAAGTATATTTCCACAAACTCCACAGTTCCTTTCACATTCCTGGCCATAGTCTGGTGATTTAAAAAATACCTGCCCCCTTTCTCATCTCTGCATAGATTGCTCAACAACTCAGTAAACAGTTTCATTTTTTTTTTTTTTTTTGCTACCACACGAACAGCTTTTACAGTAACGTCCATCTGAGGTGTAACTTCATTCATTTCTTTTTTGAGAAGACAAACTTATTTTCAGCACTACTCTCTTGTCCTTAGCATATGCTGTGTGATGCACATCAGACTTGGCAGCACATTTTACACATAATGCCTTTCGTGTCACAGTCTTTGAAAACTTGCAAAAAATCCCTACAAATGAAGCAGCGTGCCTTGCCCAACAAAAGAGTATTCATCTGTTCACTCTCCATTGAGTAATGTTCCTTTATCCAGAATTTTTTACTTTGAGACATTATAGAAGCCATACTGGTATTAAAAACAATAATAGATAAGGAAGCATGCTTTTATCATTAATCAACAGGAAAACAAAAAAGCAAAGTTGGGTCTTCCCACATCTCAGCTGCTGATGCAACTTGGTGTGAGAGCTGGCCAGAAAGTGTGGGCATGGTGAGCATGGAAGTACCCTTGACAATCAAATAAGAACCCTTTCCTAGGTTCATTTGCCGTGGTCTTCTGAAACCTTTTAACAATGGTGTTTTGTTTATCAAGCTATGTAGTCGAAAGTTTTCTCCAGTCCTGCCCGTCCCCGAGGTCCCGCAGCCACTTATAAAATAATCACTCAGAGGCTTAATATCATTTACAAACTGTATGACTTATGGCAGACCTCTTGCTAGCCAGCTCTCATAACTTAACCCATTTCTATTCATCTGTAATTTGCCACATGGCGTGGTATTACCGGTCCGTGGGCATCTTGCTGTTTCTTTAGCAGTGGCTGGCGTCTCTCTCTCCTCTCCCTTCTTCTCTCCACATATCTGCTTGGATCTCCCACCTGCCTTTAAGCTGCCTTGCCATAGGCCAGTGCAGCTTTATTTATCAACCAATCAGAGCAACAAATAGTCACAGTATATAGAAAGATATCCCACAGCAAAGCTACCCCAGTATATGGGACATCTGATGGTGCCAATTCCACTTGACTCTGCCTCTGGAAGAAAACACGGGAAGCCACACATCATTGTCAAACAGATAGCGACAGCATACATAGATTTACTTTGTGTGGCACTGTAACATTGTCGTTTACAAACTTCAAACCAGAGGTCCGTGGAATCCAGTTACTGAAAACATTGCAAAAATGTAATGTTTTCAGTAAGTTCATAATTTTCTTTTGGGTGGCATTCATTGCAAACCTGGGTCACATGCAGCCCACAGACCATGGGTTGAACAGGCTGTTTTACACTGATGTGCAAAGTATAGCAAAGTAATCCACACATGCCAGCAGCAGTTCCCATGTCTATCTAGTAGCACACACTGTGTGCCATCCATAACTGCATCTGCAATGCATTCCCCTTCCCACTCCTCATCTTAACTTCTCACTTCTCCTCTCTCTCCTTCATTCTTTCTTTCATTTTTTTCAGTGCTAAGGATGGAACCCAGGACCCTGTACAGACCAGGACATGTTCTCTCACTGGGCTGCACCCCCACCTGCCTGTGTTTTGCGTTTATGCGTAGTAGGACTGCATCCCACCTGTCTGTGTTTTGCGTTTATGCGTAGTAGGACTGCATCCCACCTGCCTGTGTTTTGCATTTGTGCACAGCAAGCTTGCTTCTGTCAGTATCACCATAGTGCGCCTCAGGCCAAGGCTTGAGGTACCTTTGCCAGAACAAGGCTACAGTGATTTCTCAACTCCGTTTTAACACTAGGCCTCTTCATTAGCACAGCTAACTGGTGTTTTAAACTTGCCCCCAACATAGTCCTCTCTCATCTTCCCTATCCCTATGAAGAACTCTCTACCTACCCACATTAGAGCTGTGGCCCCTGGAGGAGAACCTCTATCCACTCTCCACCTTCATCTGCAAATCCATGCACCCATCTCTGCCTCCTTGCCCATGTCTGACAGGGGTGCAAACAAGACTGATTTCCCTCCAGTTCCAGCACCCCGTCCCAGTCATAGTGACCTGTATCTCTAGTCAAGACTTCTCATCAGCGTCCTGATATGCCCCGACTCCTGTCCATGTATATCTCCTAATGACGATTGTCCGTGGCTTCTCGAAGCCCTTGGAAGGGCATGTTGTTCTTGCCCATAGGTGTATCTGTCCACACTCACTTCTGCCCCTGGGCATCTGTCCCCATCTCTCCTGAAGCACCTGTCCCCTCTCTATGCATGGCTGGTATTCGTGCCTCCGAGCATCTCACTTTCTGTATGAGGCCTTTCCTCTTCTGGCCACTCTTGGTCACACCATCCAATTTTATTTATGTGTAACTTACAGATTTTGTATTCACTATTTTTCTATTGCTGTGATAAAACATGTACAGAAGAAAGAGTTTATTTGGATGTGTGGCTCCAGAGGGTTCCATGATGGTGGAACAAAGGCATGGCATGGTGCCAGAAACAGGAAGCTGAGGGTTCACATCTTAAACCACAAGCAGAGAGAGAGAGAGAGAACTTTGGGAATGGCTCAAACCTTTTAAACCTAAAAGCTCACCCCTGGAGACATACTTCCTCCAGCAAGGCCATACCTCCTAAGCCTCCCCAAATAGCACCATCAGTTGGGCATCGAGTATTCAAATGCCCAAGGCTGTGGGGGCATCTCATCCAAACCTCCACAACTGTATTATTTATTTCCCATCCTCTCTCTGGTATAGCTCTGTAAGAGGAGGACTTGGTCCTCTGCATGGACCCAGAACAATGCCAGGGCCCCCATGGCCGAACTGATGCACAGGTGAGCATCATTCACATCGAAGTCTATTAATTCAGCTCTGGAACAGTACAGGCTCAATCTGACCAGATGTACGTGTTAGCCCCTGAGCATCTAACAGTGAGTGAGACTGGCATAGTTTCAGATGGCACAGAGCCAATAACTTAAGGGTTTGATTCAATAATTATAGACTTTAATGATAGAAAGTGATGGACATCACCCAATAGTTCACAATTCTTTTACATATCTTTCCCAACAAGAGCCATCATTTTACAGACTGGGAAAGTAGAAGTTGGAGAAAGAATTGATCTGCCTTTAGTTCACTCACTTGCTACCGTACAGAGCCAGGACACAAACCCACTTTGATTCCAGTCATGAAGCACTCACACTCAGAGACACATTAGATGGAGTGTTCCTGTCCCCATAAGGTTCTTTGTCTTCTTGGTTTGACAGTCTAATATTTTGTGAAGGGGTTACCATCTTCTACTATTTAAAGTATCATGGCCTCTGTTGTCAGCAGCCACTCTTCCAGTGGAAACATTCCCTCCTGGAGGGTATAGGGAGACTCACAAGACTCAGACAGGTCATGAAACTTACAAGATTTACCAGACCCTTCACAAGATTATATAATCAATAAAGATTTCTGGAGAGAGGAGACTCCTTGGTAAAGTGTCACCCAGAGAAAAGAGTTCACAGAAGCGAGCTCATGTGAAGGTCATCAGTAGAAGGGACTCTGGGCCGGCTGGCGGTGGCGCATGCCTTTAAACACAGCACTCATGAGGCAGAGCCAGGCAGATCTCTGTAAGTTCGAGGCCAGCCTGGTATACAGAGTGAGATCCAGGACAGGAAAACTACACAGAAAAACCCTGTCTCTAAAAATGGGAAGAAAAAAAAAGGAAGGGGCTCTGGATTGCTCTGGATTGCTGCCCAGCATTTTAGCTAAAATATAGTATAGGGGATCCCAAAGCAGCCCCAGACTTCTGGCTGGAAGACCAGGACTCTGGATACCAATAGTTCTCTCTACTCTGGAAGGGTGATCCCCAGAAGTGTACACCCTGCTGAGTTGTCCATACTGATCTACCAGAATTCCTGGTGGCTAGAGGAAAGGTGGAAGACATTCTTCTATGTCCTTCCATTATCCACATAAGTAAGTGGTTGGAGGCAAAGGTGGCGTGGATGCCCCTCACTATCAGTCACATGTAACAGAGGAAGATGATGACTTTGCTGAGATGGATTGAAAGGAAGCAGGGGGAGGAGGGACACCTGGATGGGGAATCTGAAGTTTCACTAGTGGAGTAACCCCGGTCTCGGTGCCATTATGCCAAAGAAGAAATGTTGTAGAATATTTGCTTAACTACCTTAAGGTGTGTTGCATTTGTTTATGTTGAGGAATATTTGTAAATATGTGTCGCATTTGTTTAATTATGTAAAGATGTGTTGCTGTTTTACCTTGCTTGCCTAAGGCACCTGATTGGTCTAATAAAAATCTAAACAGCCAATAGTGAGGGAAGAAGTATAGGCGGAACTTCCAGGCAGGGATAATAAAGAGGAGGAACTTAGGCTCAAGGGAAGAAAGAAAAAGACTTGTCAGGGAGACACCAGGGCTCAGACAGACAGACACAGAGGAAGCAGCAAAGTAGGACATACAGAATGAAATAAAGGTAAAAAGCCCCACGGCAAAATGAAGATGAATAGAAACAGGTTAAATTAAGTTAAAAGAGCTAGTGGGACAAGCCTAAGCTTATGCCGAGCATTCATAATTAATAGTGAGTCTCTGTGTCTTTATTTGGGAGCTGCTTGGCAGCCCAAAGAAAATTCCAACTACAAAGAAACATCTTGACAGGCACTGAAAACGTTGGGAGCAGAGTCAACCCACACACGTGCCTCCTTTGCTCAAACCCTTCATTTGGTGATGCTGAGGCTGAGTTAGTCGTAACCCCTGAGGATGCTGCTGTAGGAGAGCCATAGCTATGAGAAGACAAACACCAGCCAATCTTACAGTGGGACAAAATGGCGGTCCTTAAGCCTGGGAAGCTGGGTGAGGATTTAGTTACAAAGCTTACAAAGAGGCTGCTGAACAAGGGACCCAAAAAGCTCTGGAAGCTGCTCCATGCTTCTAGAAGGGCACTTTCCTACAGACTTTTCAGCATTCAGTTCTCCCACTGAGCAGGGTCCATTGTATGCATGGACAAAAGGCATGTCCAGCCTTTCAACATTGTGACACAGTATTGTCATCTACAAAGCTCACACTCGAGAATAATGTGATCAAGTTATAAAAATGAATTGCAAAAAAAAAAATCTGATAGTTTTAAGTAAGCCATTCTTCACTTCATACAGCTACACATGTACACACATCTGTAGGCTGCAGGCCGAACATGCCTGACCCTACCAACCTCAGTGTCTCTGCTCTGTATAGGCAAAGAGGACACAGCCTGGGTATGGCTCAAAAGAAACAGAGATCTGTGGTGGAGGATGAGGGATGCTCCAGTGTCCACACCTACACATGGCATGGAACGACAGTTTCCCCGCCAGCTGTGGGGAAGTTCAGTATGGGCATGGATGGCTGCCTCCTGCTTTCCAGGAATGAAACCTGGAGACAAGAGCCTTCTCTAAAGTCACTCCAGGTGTGAATTGCCCTTCCTCCTCCATTGCTGATCAGTGGGAACTTCAACAAAATCAACTACCCTAGTGCATCACACCTTTTCCCACATCGAAGCACACACAGAAAATCATCAAACTAACTTGCCACTCTGGAGAAAACATGAGTTGTCCCATGGACTGCTTGTCATGCCAAGGAGTCAAGACTACCTCATTCTCAAGATATGCTGATATCCATAACCCAACAGAAACCCTTGTGGTGAGGCACAGTCTAACTCCTCTGAGCCTCGATTTCTATAAAGTTGATGTTAAAAAGAACACGCCATGGCTGTGAGGGTAAAATTAGAAAACCCACACAAAGAGACTTCACCATGAAGACACCTCCGTGCACATCCACCATTCATCTCCTCTGTTTACACGACTGCTAAGATGCACAAAGGGTTCCTGTCCGCATCTGTGTGTTTCCTGTTTTGAGTGGTCACCCATCCATACGTATGTATATCCACCTGTCCATCTATTCCATCCAGTCCACCCCTCATCTATCCACCCACCATCCACACGGCCATCCATTCACCCATGTACCTATCCCCCACTTTTTAATCCATCCCTCACCAGCCTCCATCCATCTGTAACAGAGTTCACAATGCCTGTCACCACAGGATCAATGAACTGAGACAGGAATTGAATCTCTGAGTTGGGCCTCATTCAGAGAGGCAGCAACCTGGGAAGACGCAGGATTGACATCCTAAATATCTGCTTTGCCTCCAACTTTCACATTTTATAGGGAGTGAGAACAAAGACAGTCAGTCATTCCACAGTTTAGTCCTGTCCCTCTGGTCAGGTGTCCCCCTCCGCCTCTGAGATCTGTGGGGTGGGTGTGAATCATCTTCTGTGATTTTTCCCTCAATATCATCTCCCTGTTTGTAGAGAGGGGTCTGCATTCTCCCAAGGCCACTAGCCCTGTGTTCCTCCTAAAGCAGCATCTAGGTTAAAGATTAATTCAAACCAAACAAGCCATTAGCAGTATGTACATAGCAATTTACAAATGTACATGACACTCCTTTCTTCAACATGCAGTACAAATGTGTTTACAGCTTCTAAAAGTCCCCACCCATCCTCCTGTTCCCTCTCACACTACCCTCTCTATCCATCCATCTACCTCCTATCCATAACCTCCTTCTGTTCATCCACCATCCCACTGTTCTATCAGTTCCTGTTACTGTAATAAATACCAAGACCAAAAGCAGCTTGGAAAAGGGCAGGGTGTATTTGGCTTATGGGTCACAGTCCATCGTCAAGGGAAGCCAGGGCAAGAGCTCAAGACAGGGACCTGGAGACAGAAACTAAAGCAGAGACCATGAGGAGTACTGCTTACTGGCTTGCTCCCCATGACTTGCTCAGCTACCTTTCTTACACAACCCACCTTCCTGGGGGTGGTATCACCCACATTGGGCAGGCCCTCCCACATCAATCATTAATCAAGAAAATGCACCACAGACTTGCCCACAGACTATTCTAATAAGGGTACTTTCTCAATTAAGATTCCTTCTTCCCAGGTGACTCTAGTGTGTGTCAAGCTAACAAAAGCTAACCAGCACACCACCCACCCATCCGTATCCACCCATCTATTCATCCCTCATCCATCCATTCCCTAACCATCAACCCATGGCCTCTCTCCCACACACACACTATTATTGCCTCTGTTTTATAGATGAAGGAAGTGGAGCTGAGAGAGTTCCTATTATTCATTTACCAGATGATAGCTTCTCCTCAGGTTATGCTGTAGTCTAATGACAGCCTAGTCATTCACAAGTCCATAGTAAGCATGCAGCATGTACCTGCTGTAGCCATGAACTCCAGGCTCTGTGCCTAGTGTTAAAGAATAATGAAACACAGTAATCTTTGAGAAACAAAGAATTTGAGACTCACAGGCCAACAGGGTGAAAGTCAACTGCACAGTACATCAGTGGTGTCTAGAGGAAGAATGCACGATGCCCCAGAGATCTTGGAAGAGGACAGAATTTGAGCAGGATTTAAAAATTCCATATCATCAAGAAAAAAATCTATGTAAAAAATTACATCCATTTGAAATACAAGATGTAAAGAATCTTGAGAGGAGAACACACCTGTCAATCTATGCTGCAATCACTATCCCAGGTTATTTCAGAATGACACTTCTCTAGTCTCTATTCTGGCAGCTTAGTGTGTTCTGAGATATCATGTAGAAAGAAATTACAATTTCTTTCATTTAGCACAATGAACTTGAGGTTTATCCATCCTGTTGAATCTTAGCAATATAGCAATATTTATTTCCCTCTTAATATTACACAGCATTCCATTTTATGGCTATGCCAAAGTTAATTCATCCATTTACCTGTTGAAGAAAACATTTCTAGACTCTGTTTATCACAGATAAAGCCACTATGATCACCTGCCTACGCATTTCACTCCATTTGAGGAAATACCTGGGAATGATTTACTGGGTCATGTCACAAACATAAACTCCCTAAGATGCCACCAAGCTGTCTTCCACAGTGATGATGCCATTTCACTTTCCTACCAGTTGTCCATGAACATCCCAGTTGCTCCCTAACTTCACCAACAGTTTGTGCTGGTGAGTTTAAAATCATTTTATGTTATCTATTCTAGTAAGTACACAGTGGTAGTTTCTCACTTTGCCTTTAATTTGCATTGAAGGCATCGAGTGTATTCCCTTGATATGTACATTGTATATCTTCTTTGTGTGTGTGCGCAAGTGTATGTATGTGTACACCTGTCTATGCATGTGTTCGGAGTGTATGTACGTGTACACCTGTCTATGCATGTGTTCAGAGTGTATGTATGTGTACACCTGTCTATGCATGTGTTTTGTAGTGTATGTATGTGTACACCTGTCTATGCATGTGTTTGTAGTGTATGTATGTGTACACCTGTCTATGCATGTGTTCGGAGTGTATGTATGTGTTACACCTGTCTACGCATATGTTCGGAGTGTATGTATGTGTACACCTGTCTATGCATGTGTTTGGAGGCTAACAGACAAACTTGGGCATCATTCCTCAGATGTCCACCTTTTGTGTGTGTGGTGGGGAGGGGGCTAGAGCTTCACAAGTAGGCTTGGCTGGCTCACCAGTGAGTCCCAGGGATCCATTTGTCTCCACCTCCCCAGTACTGGGATTACAACCACACACCACCACACCTGGCTTGCATATCCTTTGATCTTATTCAATCTTTTGCCCATTTCTTCTACATTGCTTTTGTATTATTGAGTTTTGAGGGGTTTTAATGTATTCTGGATAAAAAGTTCATTGTCAGCTCTAAGACCTGCAAACACCTTCTCCGACTGCACACTGGCCTCTTCACAGTCTTGATGGTGTCAGGGGGGGAGTTAACTATTTCTCTACTGAGTTTTTCTTCCCCTTTGAAAGTGGGGCACACTTCCTGGGTCTTCATGCATTCGCTTCTTTCATTTCACTCTGTAACTTTTCATTATCATGCTTCAGAAACGGAATGTCTGTTGCATTGCTCCGGAGCATGCTGCTGGACTCGTCTGACTTAGAAGACTGCTGAGCACATTTAAGCTGTGGTCGTGGCTTGCCTGCAGCATAGCTCAGTTCCCAGGTCAGAGGTTAAGTCCTGTCAAACTACTTTGAATCTGCTCTCGGCATGCATGGTTTGGGGGATCCTTTAAATACTCCAACAAAGTTTCCACACGGAGTGCAGGTCTTCTTGCCTGGGTTTCCTTTATCCCCCACCCTTTTCTTTCTGTGACCTCTCTAGACACTGTGCTCCTGTCCCTCAAGAAGACTGTGGCTTTTCTCTTTGGTTTCCCCTTGTAAGAGCGCAGCTCATCCTCAGTCTAAAGCTGCAAAGGAAGGGGTTTCCTGCATGCTGATCCCTTTGGCACCTCGATTCTACCTCCAAATGCGTCTACTTTATTTGTTTTCCAGCGGCTTCAATGACCTCGGGTTTTTGTTTTTTTGCCAGTGGCCCATATTTCTAAGAGAATTGGTGTCTGCTAGGCATTAACTTGCCACACCTTAACCAGAATCCTAAGCTAGATTTTAAAGGGAAAGATGCTCCTTATTTTTGTAGAAATAGTGGGCAAAAGTGTTCAAGACAAAGGGGTGAGCTTCACCAGGGTAGAAACAATGTGGCAAGCTCAGGCTTTGATGAAACAAAGGTGTGGGGGCGGGTGGACCACAAAAGCAAAACCGCTTGCAAACACATGGCACTGGAGGATTGGGTATCTCTACATCCTGCTTCCACCACAAGAGAAGAATTGGGGCAGTGAGTGCTTCTAATCCTGAATGAAGACCAAATCCTACCACATCAGACTTCCATGCACAGCCCCTCTGCAAGCATCTCTCAAGGAGAATGCACAATTTGGTCCCACTGCTGGAGATGAAGTCCCGGAACTTATTGCTAACATTCAGATACTGTCAACGAAGGGGCATCATTTCCTGTCCTCTAAGATTCTTGCTTGTTTCTGTGACACATGCATGCATTTATCCAGAAACGGCTTGGCACAAGCTCTCTGTCAATGACTGGAAGCTGTTCTCTTCCGCACCCTCTCTCCCTCCCTCGTCTCTTAGCCTGAGGAAGCAGTGTGCTCAGTGCTGGAGCAGGAGTCTTCAAACATGAGCTGGGGCCACTGCCTTTCAGTCCAGGAAACTCACAAATGCACCAATGCAGAGAGAAAAGCAGAGGTGAGAGCCGATTCCTTCTATTTGCCTCATGCCTTTTTGACCTCACTCAGCTAAAGTAATTTTTAAAACTCAGTTTTAATGGGTCACAACTTTTGATGACCATTTGTGCCTCACTTGAAATGGTGGAAAAATAAACAAACCTTGACGACTATTTTTACTCTGTCTACATCTGTATGTGGCGTTGGGAAGGAGGGAAATCGAAGATACCATGGGCTGGCATCCTAGACCGGAAAAGAGAACAGTAATTGAGTGCCAGTGTCCGTCACTCCGGCTTCCTGAATGCAGACACAAGGCTTCCAGCTGCCTCCAGCTCTGCCGCCATGACTTCCTGGCCATGGTAGACTATGCCCTCAGACGGTCACCCACATTAAACTCTTCCTCCTTTAAACTGCTCTTGTCAGGCATTTTGTCACAATAAGAAGACAAGTGAGACACTGCCCGGTGTCATCCATACCCTCTGTGAGGTAACCAGCCAACAGCTCCCATGGCTCCTATCACCCCCATAGGCATGTAGAAAAACAAAGCCGCTGTCTGTCCTCAGGGCCAGCTTTGTCCAGGGCTGGAGGGAGGGGCTTCCCTGACTGCCCTCCCTCAGGACTTTCTCTGCTGTCCCCAGCCTCCACTTTCCTGTCCTCTCGATGCTGGGGACTCCATCCAGGATTTGGAGTTCAGCTTAATCACCACTCTTTGGTTAAGTTTTCAGCTCCTCCCAAGCTCAGCAAGGGACCCTGCATCCTCTCAGGCTCCCTGGAGACAGCTATTTTTTTTTTTCTCATTGGTGTATATTCACTGTACATGGGCCTGGGTTACACCAAGGACATTTTCATAAGTATGCAATGTAACTGACCGCTCTGTCCCCCATACCATCCCACCACCCCTGCGCTAGCTGGTTTGATGTCAGCTTGACACAAGCTACAGTCATTTGAGAAGAAAGATCCTCAATTGAGAGAATGCATTCCACCAGGTTGGCCTAAGAACATTTTCTTGGTTGGTGATGTGGGAGGGCTCAGCTCACTATGGGCAGTGCTAACCCTGGGCAGTGCTCCTCGATAGTATAAGAAAGCAGGCTGAGCAAGCCTTGATGATCAGCCCAGCAAGCAGCACTCCTCCATGGCCTCTGCATCAGTTCCTGCCTCCACGTGCCGACCTTGAGTCCCTGCCCTGACTTCCCTGGATGATGGGCATTTAAGCTATAAGATGGAATAACCCTTTCCTCCCCAGTTTGCTTCCGGCCATGGGGTATTACCACGGCAGTGGATACCCTACCTTAGATACTCCCCCTTCTCCTCTGTCCCATTGGTCTCCTCTGTTCATCTATGTGGTTTTCACGTCACATATACATACGTGATTGTGCATACCCATTTAAAATCTAGGAAACTGCAAATAAAAGGAAACGTGGTGTTTGCTTTCCTGAGGCCGATTCAATATTTTTAAATATGATTGTGTCCATCCACTTTCAGGCTTCCCTCTCTTTATTTGACATCACTGCTGAGGAGAGTTCTAGCGTGCAGCTCCTGCGAGCCTGAGCTCTGGAATCCTGCACCTGTTTGGTGGGGCCCCACTCTGCCGTCCACTGCTGTGCTGCAGGTGAGTTCTGTCACACTCTCAGCTTCTGTTAGCCTTTAAATACTGATGAACCACAGCAGCCTGCAGGGCTGTTAGGGAAATAAGTGGAGACGCTCAGGTAAAGTGTTTGACATAAAGTAGGTGTTCAATATAAAGGGACTGTGGCGTTTGACATAAAGTAGGCATTCAATATAAAAGAACTGTGGCTCATCATCGCAGCTTCCTCCCTTCATCAATATATCTGTCTGGGACCTGTTCTGTGCTGGGGTGGAGTGGCCAAACTTCAGCCTACCTCTTGTTTACAATGATGAAATATCACTAGACCATAGCCACTCTGATTCTTCAAATATTGCTGACATCCCAAAGCATGGCCACCCTCATTCTTCACGTATCATTGAATCCCAAGATCAGCCCTGCGTTATTACACAGAAGCCGGGTGGTTTGCTGACCTCAAGATTTCGCTACATTGTTATTTTCAGAAAATGTTGCTGATCCCTGGCCTTGAACAATGCCTGAGGAGGTTTTCTGTGGATGAGTGGATGCTCAAGCAGGTGCTGCGGCTGCTGTGGGAAAGCGTAAGGCCAGGGGGAAATTTCCTCTCGCTGATGCTGATACTGTTTCTTTCTTTCTTTCGGCAGGTAGGCTTTCCCCCTGAACTAACTAGCATTTAAATATGACAGCTTGATTAGTAACTGCATCACAGCGTTGGCTGGCTGCACCAGTGGGTGAAGAAGCCCTGGTGAAAAGGAAAAGGAAAGAAGAATAATTGGGAAGAGAGAGGAGGAGCCTGGGAATCAATAGCACAGAAGCCGCCCCGCCCCTCCAAGCCTCCTCGGGTCCTAGAGCCACGCCCCCTCTGAGTCAAGCCTGGACTACTGCAGTAGTTCAGCCCCGCCTGGCAAGTGGGAACACACAAACAACATCTGTTGGGTGAGTGAATTAGATGCCTGGGGAGGAAGATGACAAATGTGAAACCAGAAACAGTTTGTAGCTTTACCTATTTAGTGACTTCAAAGAGGTCTCTGCTCAAGTGGGGCCAGGATCCTCACCCTGTGCACTCCACCCCCCACCCCTCATAGCACTGGTAAGCAAAAACTCCCACATTATGCCTTTGTAATATCCTCTACTACTTTTGCCTCAGCTATAGCTTTTTTGGAGGAAAACTGAGCATGCCTGAAGGGGTCCTCGTCAGCCCTTTGACCTTTCGAACACGTCTTCCAAGATCTTGAGCTAAGCATAAACAAAAATGTGTTTACTATCTTTCCTTCTTGAAATGTGACCTTAAACTGAGCTTGCTTGGAAATGAGCTCCTTAACTGAGCACATGCAGGAGAGGTGGCTCACGGGGTACCTTTTTATTTTTTTTTTCATTTTAATTACATAATTTTTTAATTGATTCTTTGGGAATTTCACATCAAGCATCCCAACGCCACCCATCTCCCAGTCCTTCCGTATCTGACTTTCTCCCTTGTGGTGTTCCCCACCCCCAAGGAAAACTTAAAAGAAATAATAAAAATAAAAAAAAATAAGAATATTAATTTGGGCCGGGCGGTGGTGGCGCACGCCTTTAATCCCAGCACTCGGGAGGCAGAGCCAGGTGGATCTCTGTGAGTTCGAGGCCAGCCTGGGACTACCAAGTGAGTTCCAGGAAAAGAAAGGCGCAAAGCTACACAGAGAAACCCTGTCTCGAAAAACCAAAAAAAAAAAAAAAAAAAAAAGAATATTAATTTAAAAACAAACAAATAAATAAAATAAGAAAGCACACTCCACTCCTTCATCTTTCCCGCCTTACCTCTTCATTCATCTTAGTGGCATCGGAGCTGTGGTGTATCGTGCAGTGAACTCTTTTGTCCAACCAGCTTTATTTGCAAATGTTCATTGGTCAGGTTCAAGGTACTCTGGCTTCTGGTACACCATCAATGCTGGACCCTCACTGAATCTCCTCTCCTCTCCTGCTGCTGCCCTGAGTCATGGAGATCCTGTAGCTGTGTTTCTATAGACCCCGTCCCTTCATGCACTCTAGCAGATGGGGTAGATGTTGGGGAGAGTGCCAACTCAAAGCCCTGGATGGGTAGCTAAGCTGGTCAGCTCAGGCTGCAGGGACCATCCCCCTCAGGTGAGGAGCAGAGCCAGCTCTCCCAAGGAGTCAGGGGAGCAGCTTTCCTATGAGGGGGCAGGACCAAGGTAGGGGCAGGGTCAGCTCTCCAGTGAGGAGTGGGGAGCTGGCTCTCCTCATGACGAAGGAAGGGCGGGGACCAGCTCAGCACTTGTAATTCAACACATAGTTCAACACATTGTTCACATGGGCCCCTGTGGTAACTAACACAGGCAACAGACATCAACATAGACCCTAGCTAGCTCTGTCTGGCCCCAGACGTGACCATCAGCAGCATCTTGGGCTCAGTTGTCACCATGGCCCCCAGGTGGCAGTGCAGGCCTCTTATATCAGGGATGGGCCGCAGCATGGTCCCGGGACTCCAACAGGACCCCTGGTAGCAACCCAGACCTGGGTAGCTGCACAGCCTTTGATGCTGGCAGGAGCCACAGGCATCAACTCTGACTCTGGCTTCAGCAGGACCACAGGCCCAGATTGTGGCCCTTGGCCACAGCCAGGCCCCGGATGACAAGGCACCTTCTTAAGAAACATGTGTGGACTTCCTGAGTGAAAACACCCATTTTCTTTGTCAGGGCTGGAGATGAGCATTTCCTTGAAATAATTTCCACACTTCCCTTAACTTCGGGAAGGTAATAAATCTCCTCTTGCATTTCTCAGCCCTGCTTGGCTTGAGCTTTGCGTCATCAAGACATCAGCCCACTCCATTCAGTCACAGTTGGAGATGGAGAGCAGTGAGTGGCCACAGAAGCACCGAGAAAGAGAACGCTCATAGATGGAGCAGCAGCTATAGGGCTCCGTACCCACACGTCAGGAGAGGTCCGTTAGCCAGTTTTACAGCTGATAAACCAAGACCCAGGAAGTGGACTGTGGTCCTGTTTGTGCTTATGGTCTGGGCATCCCTCAAGGGTAACAGTAAGCAGTTCTTTAGGCTTCAGATGCGAACGATAAGTAAGACATAAGGAAGCGTTAGCAGTTACTAAAAGCTCCTCCACCATCATCTTCAGCCAATGAAATCAGCTAAAGACACCAAATAAAATAATGCCACATGTATAAGCATGTGTCTCGATCACATATTCCAGGCTATTTTTCTGGGTTATTTTATTTTTGCTTTGTGTTTTTGGTTTTTTGTTTTGTTTTGCTTTTGGGGTTTTGTTGTTGTTGATGTTCAATTTGAGACAGGTTCTTGCTATGTAGTCTGACCTAAACTAGAGATCCTCTTGCCTCAGCTTCCTTAATCTGGCCTAAACTAAAGATCCTCCTGCCTCAGCTTCCTTGATGATGAAGTTACTGGTGTGTGTGTGTGTTGGGACTTGCCTTGATTTTTTTAAGTATCTTTTAAATGTGTGTGTGTGTGTGTGTGTGTGTGTGTGTGTGTGTGTGTGTGTGTATACCTACATGAGCTTCTTGTGTTTACTATGTTTGGCACATGCCAGTAGAGGGGCAGAGGAGGGTGCTGGATCCCAGGGAACTGGAATTACAAGCAGCTGTGAACTGCCTGATATGGGTTCTGGGAACCAAACCTGGGTCATCTGCAAGAACAGTAAGTGCTCTTAGCTGTGAGCCCCCTCTCCAGCCTCTGATGTTGTGTTAGCCTCATACAGCTATGCTATGCTCTAGAGCAGCAGTTCCAACCTTCCTAAGCGCTGTGGCCCTTTAATGTTATGAATCATAACGTAAGTATCTGATATGTAGGATATCTGGTATTTGATCCCTTCTGGGGTCGTGACCCATGGGTTGAGAACCGAGGTTCTGGAAACTCCGAAGGATGAAATGACCCCTAGGGCTGTGAATCTCTAGGACTCAGACCACAAAGGCTCTCTCATTCTCTACATCATTGCAGAAAGGCTTTCTTGGTTTCCTTCCAGCGAGTGACCCCCAGTTAATGCTGTGGGGGTAGAATGATGGAGCACCATCATTATAATATTGTGTCACAAAAGAACTATGGCTCATCATCGCAGCTTCCTCCCTTCATCAATATATCTGTTTCCAGTGGCCTTGAGACCATACCACACATCAGGCCAAGCAGCTCCACTCTGAAAGGTCTGATAATTAGGTTCTTATAATCGCATACCCTGCTTTCTCAGAGATAGAAAAGGAGGCTTTGCAGGTAGCAAGAAGGTGTTC
Organism: Peromyscus californicus insignis; assembly: GCF_007827085.1. Classification (NCBI taxonomy): domain Eukaryota; kingdom Metazoa; phylum Chordata; class Mammalia; order Rodentia; family Cricetidae; genus Peromyscus; species Peromyscus californicus. The sequence goes on along the minus strand of NW_026294551.1, from coordinate 89,835,665 downwards.
TTTGCCAAGTGTCTGCTGAACTGGGGAGAATGTGATGTGAACGTTGCCTCTGGAAGCTGGAGTACGTGGAGCGTGTGGTCGGTGCCTTTACATCTGGAAGGGCTTTTACTTTTAATGGTCCATAATACAAAAAAGGCTTAGAAGACAAGGCTTTGTTTCAAATTGGATTTCACCAAATACACCTGGTGCCACAGACACGTATTTGGTGACAGGTGTCTCAAGGGACTGTCACAACTGGGCTGTGGACCTCCCTGGTGTCTGCTCCCATTCTTAGCCGAGGTCCTGTGGGGCATGCCCCCCTCTCGTTGTATTGAACGTTAAGAGGGGAAAGTCCAGGCTTGGCTCACCAGCCTGCCTGAACCTCGTTGTTCTTCCTGGCGGCCTTAGCTTCGGGTCCTGCTCTTTCCAAAAAGGCAATGGGGCCAAACGTGTAGATAGCTGGGAGGGGGTAAAAAGCCGTCAACGTTTCACAGAAGTAAATGGCAGGAGTGTCAGCCAACACCGTAATTCTGCTGCTCAACGCGGTTTGTGGAATCTTTAAAAGGCGGAGTGAAACCCACTGGGCTTGCTGCCATCCTCTGAGGATAGCCCTCTCTGGCCCTCTTGCCTGTGGGTGGGGCACAGGCCTGTCTTGTTCTGTCCTCCTCATTTGGAGGTTCTGCCTGGAGTCCCCTCAGGCCAGGTGACAGGACAGTCGCTGTGACAACATCACTGCTTTCCTGGTGGTCCATGTCTGCCTCACTGACTGCCAGAGGCCCCTGTGATGGGGCACGCAGGGCACGGTGCTGAAGGCTGTGCAGGGCTAGTGAGTGAGGCCCAGGGCCAGCTTGCCATTGTCAGCAACTGCCGTGTGTTGACCCACTGCTCTGGGCAATAGCTTTGCTCTCACACTGCGGCCCCTGAGGGGTTTTCTACACCCTATCGCTGCTGTATCGTTATACCTTTAAGACCAACTGTCCAGCTTTCCTGGGCTTGAGGGTGTTCTAGGGTGCTCTGAGATCTCATTTCACGGCCTCTTCTGCCCAACCTTGGGTCCCCTGTTCTACACGTGTGGTGGGATACTCACCTCTTAGCTTCCTCTTCCCCACTTACCCCTCCCCTCCCCTCCCCAGCACCCCCCAGGAAACACCACCCTTAAAGGCAGACAGGATTGACTTGCTCGTAGTACCAGAAATGGGCACTCTTCCTGGCTTTAGTTCACATCTATTTACCTCACCATGCTCTCTTGCGATGCACGCCAAACCATTCCATCCTCACAAAAGCTCTGTAAGGGAATGACTGTGGTTATCGCCAAGGAGAATCTAGGATTGAGGTCAGTATGTTAGTTCATTTCTCGGCGCCACAAGAAAATGCCTGTGAGGCTGGCTACTTTCTAAAAAAAAAAAAAAAAGAAAAGAAAAGAAAAGAAAGTCAGTTTACTTTGGTTCGCAGTTTTAGAGGTGTAAAGTCCAAGGGCCCCATCACAATAGTAGTTTTCTCGCTGACAGAGTCCAAGAGGCAGTGCAAGACACTGAATGACAAGAGACAGTGAGTTGTGTGTGATCACCCTCTCTTCTTACAAATCCTCCAGCATCCATTCATGGGGACGCTACCCTTCGGATCCATCTAATCCTAGTCACTTCCTGAAGGTGCCACTTCAAAATGGCAGTAAGGGAGAAGCACCCACCTGCTTCACTAGCCCCGCTAACGTGAGGCTCTGGCACTGAACGCCTCCATGAGCTTGGGAGGCAGTTGTATTGATGCCGTAGCCGTCTGCCACCGGCTTAGGTCAACAAGATCAGATGACTTTAGAAACCAGGTTTAGAATCCAAATGTGTGGTAGCTCCCAGCATGTGCACACGCATTTGACTGCGCCCTGCCTTGTGCCTGAGAGGAATCTAGGGGCAGCTGTGAGAGCTGCTGAGAGTCAAGAAGCCTGCCCAGCAGCAGCTTGCATCCCCATGTGGCATGCTTTCATCCATCAAGCTGTGTTCACTATACATGAACTGCATTCACTATACATGAACTATAGGTTGCATTTAATTATCCTCTCTTTGTTTGATTATCAAAATTCACCCGCTCCCCACAATGCAGGCATGTATGTTAAGTGTTTCACCGACATCGATGTATCTGTGTTCTTAAAGCCACAGAGCATCCTCAGAAGGTGATGTTGAAAACGCAGTTCCACAGATGGGGTGGGACTTTGTCGGGCGGTCACTGTCGGCGGCGGGGCACAGCAGTGGCGGGCTCCCGGGGCTTGTGTCGAAGAGCCGCCTCACTGAGTGCACACCCTGGCAAGTGACTCCCCAAGCACACGTTGGCTTCCTTACCTTCCTATGAGCCACTTGGCCCAATGCTGCACACAAGGGGCTGTGCTCAGGCTCGACCCCCCAAAAAAGATATCATAACTATATTCCACGCTTGTTTTCCTGGTAAAAGCTCAGTTACCAGATGCTATGGAAAGTCCAGAGAGTTCAGGATACAGCTGTTGGTCCTCTGTGGCCATGCTGATCTCGAATAACAATCCAGGAACTGCATGGGGAGGCTATGTCCACTTTACAGACATGAGACTGAACTCTGCTGGAGTCTGCCTTCCTTCCCGAGCCTCACCTAATGTGGTAACTACTTATCTTCTCCTTACATAATCTTTTCTGCTTTCTGGACACCGCTCTCTTCTTTTAAAAGATGAAATAAAATTTTAAAAATCAGCAAATACTCGTGACAAAAAGTGGCCGTTTCCTTACTGACATTTTCACTCATGTGCACCATGAACTTTACCAGCTTTACCCCATCACCTCTCCTGCCCCTCCTGCTCCAATCCTCCTTCCTTTTGTCAAACGGCCCCCTTTTGCTTTCATCTCTCTCTCTCTCTCTCTCTCTCTCTCTCTCTCTCTCTCTCTCTCTCTCTCTCTCACACACACACACACACACACACACACACACACACACACACATTCATATGGAAGTGTGTGTATAAAATCTAGGTTCCACAGAGAAAAGAAAAGAAGTGACATTTGTCTTTCTGAATCTGGCTTAGTTCATCTAATACACTATTCCTCCCATTCTGCCCATTGTCCTGCAGATGATGTCCATTTTCTTCTCCTCTGTGGCCGAATCAAATGCCAGTGTGTGTCCCTAACGTGTTGTCCTTTATCTGTTCATCTGCTGATGGACACCTGAACTGATAGCTTATCTTGGCTACTGTGGACAGGGTCCCACTAGACTCGGATTTGCAAGGACCTGCTGCTAGATCCATCAGCTCACCCTGCGCCGTGCTCTTCTGACTCAGTGCCTGAGGACTGGTGTTTTGGCCAGCTCTTCCTGCTGCTGACAGCGGCTCAGGCTGATGGGTGCTGTTCTCATTAGTTCCTAGAAAGGTCCGATCAAGTGTGGGCATTTCTCTCCTGCAGAAATCAACATTTTGGGGAAGCAATACCCTCAGAAGAAGTGTGCAGCATCCTGGGGATGGGCAGACTATTAATGAGTCTCCTTGAGTTTGGCTGTGGGAAGGAGACGGAGAGAACCTTAAGTCTAACAAAAGCACACCTGCAGGGTGAACTGAGAATTTATGTGATCAAGCCCATAGGAAAATGCAAATCCCCAGTGCTGCATCCCTGGGGTCCACTCTGGGGCCACAGCTGCTACCTGGGGATTACACTGTCCATGGGGTTTGAAATGATGCCTCAGTGGAGGGATTGGCCTGGATGTTCACAAAGGCGGGTAGCTAAAGAGCTACTGGAAAATTGTAAGAAGAAAAAAAGACGGTGGTCTATAAAGAACCAGGGTATCCTTTGTCTGGTCCCTCATTTTGGAAGCCCGAAGGCTGTGCTCACACGTAGCTCTAGATGTGCCAGTCCAGGCCCTCTGGGAAGTACCGTTACTTGGGCTGGACAAAGGAGGTGGCTCCTTTTATAGTTGCTCAGGAACTTGTGAAATTGTCCAAATGGAAGTCACCCAGTAACTATCTGTTGAGTGACTCCTGAAACCGCGACACATTCTAGGTGCTGGATATAGAAAGAACAAGAACCAAGATCAAATCAGCGATGTGCTTTGCTCTGGGAGAAACAGCTCGGCAGATTAGAATAATCTCCCACACAAAAGGTAGAGGAACGAAGATGAATGAAATGACAGTCTGAGAAGGGATGGAACAGCCTCTTACTTCCTGGGAGGGGGCGTCTATTCCTCAGGGCGATGGTTGCTGTGAAGCCTTGGCACCCATTTTCTACCCATGCAGGTAGGACAATCTGGGTGCTGTTGGGTGGGGTTCCAGCTCTCAGAGTGGAGTGGGGAGTGTAAGCTGAGGAACAGCCAAGCAATGGAGTCTGGGAGGGAAGGCATCCCAGAACTCAGAGAGGCTGGGGTGGGGATTGCCTAGGGAACCAGGAAAGAGGGTGAGGAGGGACTGCAGAGGGGGAAATCAGTGGGTTCCCTGAGCTCCCAACAGGCACCACCAACTTCCCCACAGTGTGTCAATAACTTGCTCAAGTTGTTCTTTGCCTCTCTTCTCCCTCATAATCACTGAGCACTTCTAACCAAGAAGGGCGTGAACACTTTCACTGTAAACAATTAAAGTCGTGGAGAACGAGGAGCAAAGTAAGAAATCCCCTCCACCTTCTCCCAGCCCACAGTGTGCTTCCCCAGGGATCCCCTAGGAATACACTTCTGTGCAAACATGCTCAGCCCCAAATGCACAGATGCCCCTGACTTGAGATGATTCCATTTAGGATTTGGGGCCCTTTTTCATGAGGGCGAAAGTGATGCACACTAGGTCTAAACTGTACTTCAAATTTGAGTTAGGTCTTTCCCAGGTTAGTGATGTGCTGTAAGAGCTTTAGTGAGGCTGGGCATGGGTGGTGAGCCACAGGGAGACTGTGAGGAGAAGCAGCCACTCCTCACTGCACCCAGCCAGCCTCCTCTCTCTCTGTCCTCTCTCTCTCTCTCTCTGTCTCTCTCTCTGTCCTCTCTCTGTCTCCTCTGTCTGTCTGTCTCTCTCTGTCTCTGTCTCTGTTCTCTCTCTCTCTGTCTCTCTCCCTGTCTCTCTCTCTGCTCTCTCTGTCTCCTCTCTCTGTTTCCTGTCTCTGTCTCTGTCTCTCTCTCTCCTCCAATATGCAACAAGCTATATGTGATGTACAGTACTTTATAACAAAACATGTTCTTCATAATGCGATTTTGCCCAACTGTTGGCTAATGATCACATTTAAAGAAGACTAGGCTAAGCCATGATGCTTTGTAGGTTAGTGTGGTTAAAATAGGATCCAAACTTTTGCTGGGTTTACCAGAACATAGTCCGCTGTAAGTCAAAAGAGCCAGGTGTATTGTGTCTTAAATCAGAAATGGAATTAACATGCCCTTTGCAGCACAATTGGCCCCTTTTCACTTCACAGTGTGTGTGAGGGAATCATTTGTGTCATATAATTATATAACCATCTATTTTTATAATAAATTCCATAAAACTGTTAGTGTTACTCTCATTTTCCTACTGAGGAAATCATGCTGCTTGAGTGAATTCATCCTGTTCATCAACATGAAATAAATTCTCAAATTCATGAGTTTCCATAATATTTTATTATATTATTTGATGTGTGTTTCTGAGTCAATAAACACACTGTTATAATTAAGATTATTTATTTTTATGTGTCTGTGTGTGTGCCTGCATGAGTTTGTGTACACCAGATGTATGCGTGGTGCCCTCAGAGGCCAGCAGAGGGTGCTGATCCGCCTGGAACTGAAGCTCCCGGTGGTTGTGAGCTACCTTATATGGTGCTGGGAAACCGAACCCAGGGCTTCTGGAAGGGTAGTCCATGCTCATAAGTGCTGAGCCATCTCTCCAGCTATCGGACATACTGTTTGAGTCACTTATAGCTTTACATATGATTTTATATCAGCATCCACTCCTCCTTTTTGAAAAATTTCCCCAGTAATTTTCACACATTTTAATATCAAATTTTAAGACTTTGCTAAATTTCATTTAAAATCACACCAAACTGTGATTAGGATTGTATTGCCAATGAAGAACATGTGGATGGATTTTGACATGTTTATAATTTATCTCCCTATCTAGATTATGCCATGAATTTTCTTCCCCCCCCCTCTCTCTCTCTCTCTCTTTCCTTCTGAGCTGGAATTCAGCATCTTGTTCATGCTAGGGCAAATGTTCTCACACTGCACTACATCCATCCATAAGGACATCTTTGTAGGAAAGGGAACAAGACCCCAGCTAGCACCTTACTCTGTCTCACCCTGTCAGGATGCAGCACAGAGGCCACACCTAGAAACCATGGAGGCTCTTGAGCTCCTCAGGCTCCAGAGCTTGTTGCCCAATGAATCTCTATTCTTTATAAATTACTAATGACCTACTCTGTGGCATTTGGTTATAGTGATGGGAGACGGGCTAAGACGCCTGGGCTTGCTCCAGCCTTACATCAGCACTGCAGGTTGACACAGAACAGCCGTGAAGGCCTCCAGGATCCCTTTGGTTCCCTCATAGGCACCTGGGTCCTAAATGTAGCTGCTTGTACCAGGACTGCTGTTTCCCGTAAAATGTGCAGGCATGCATAGCCTCACAAAGCACTATACCCTGAGGATGGTGTTCTGTCCCCAAGAAGCTGCAGGACCCCTCCCAGCCTCTCACTGCCAGATCTTTTCACGGCCTCAAATCCAACTTCCTCACCCATAAAACAAGGTGGGCGGGAGAGTTAGCAAAATGAGGCAGGCAAAGTCCTTTTCTTTACGGGCCATTTCTGTTGAAACACTAGCAACTAGTCGATTCTTTGGACTGGACAGTGAGAGTACATCTTATTAGCTCTGGTTTTCCGCCCCCCCTCCCCGGAGAGGAGAACAGCCTTAGTCAGACATAAGGAAATGGTTTGTGTATGTTTCTGTTTCAGAGGAAAATAAAACAACAACAAAAACCTGCCGCAAAAGGGCTTCGCCAGCCAGGCAGGCTGCCTTCCCATGTGCCAGCAGCAGCCTGCATGCGACATTAGTGGCTTTGTCACCTCCCCCTCACAGCCTAATGACATTCTCAAAGGTGGCAAAGGAGAAGCTTTGGGTTGCCATGGAAACCGGTGCCAGAAAGAATCAAGAGAATTTTAGTCCTTAAAGGCTGTGGATTTATTCCCCTGCTGCTTAGCGAGCAGAATTTGCAGAGAACAGGGGTGGGGGTGGGGGGGAGCTGGGGTGGGGGGAGGGGGAGCTGCGCGGTGGGGGTGGGAGGAGCTGGAGTGGGAAACAAAGGGGTTTCTGGGACACTGGGCCGTGCGTGGGGTAACAGAGCTGTTGTCCAGGGGGTTCCAGACCTCTTTGGGACAACTTATGTTCTTCTTGTGAGTCACATCTGAAATTTGAATCAGCAATGAGAGGAGCAGGAAGGAGTGACGGGAAAGGGATGGCTTCCGGATAGCCACAGGCAGCCTGTGTCCACATCTAGGGTCCTGAGCAGACCCAGGTCATGCCGGCTCCGGCTTGCTGCAGGCTCTCTTTCCGAAGCTCACCTGAGACGCCACCATTTCCATTAGCCCAATGTCCTTTCACAATGACAAAGCCCCCTCCAAGTGTGGTATGGCAGCTCATCAGATCTCCACAGCACCCTGCAGAAGGGAGGCAGGTACCTTGTGCCTAACCACAGAAGCTCCTGTGAAGCCTTGACCTAGAAAAGCAGAGTGTGAATTCTCGTATAATATTAGAGGACCAGCCTTAATATTATTCATTCCAGGAGCTCAGGAGAGAGAACTACGGGACAGTGAGAACTATTTTCGGGAAAATAGAATCTCAGCACACCGAGCTCTTTAGTCCATTCACTTTAATTCCCATTCACTTTAATTCTCTCTTCAGTCTCTAGCTTTACAGTTATGTACCCAAACAATCACAATCCTCCCCTCCAGCCAGGTCACCAGGCTGAATCCCTGTGTGGTCATAAAGGCAGGCAAGAGTTTCCTCAGGCAAGTGAGTGTCAGGCTTTCTTTTACGGCCTGAAATGGAGTGGTTAAGGAAGAGGTCAGCTGAGAGCTAATATCAGTTAGGTATATCAAAAGGGTAATTTATAGTGTCTCAATCTATATTCCTAGGAGTGGTTAGGTAAGAAGTTAGGGGTCTAATAAAGTTAGTAAAGGCTTGTAAGGAAGGAGTTCCAGCTGAATTGTGTAAAGCTATTACTTAAGGTCTACCTGACCTAGGTGGTGTCTCCTTGTTGGAATTTACCCTAAATCAGGAGGCTAGCAATGTGGACTGTTATTATGTTAGTCTGTTAGTCCTTG